>NW_026927351.1:0-57500 GCF_032062105.1 Saccostrea cuccullata | reverse complement strand
AAATCAAATAATATATAAATAAATTATAATTAAATAATTCAAATAAAAATACAAGTGAAAACATAAACTTCAGGCTTAAGTATAATACTGAATACACAACCTTTTTTGAAAGCGTAATAAATTTAGCAGAATAATTACAGACTAACTTTAAAACATTTTTATACTCCAACTGCAAAAGATTGTATACATGATTTATATTCATTTTTCCAGCAAAATATGTCCAGTTGCTTTATATTTCAAATTAATGTTATCTTTAATCACCTGAATTTTTTTTTCATCACAACAAAATACGAGAGGCCCATGGGCCACATCTCTCACCTGAGATGCTTTGAACATTCCATTCTTTACCAGATTTCCCCCTTGTAATACATATTGTGACCCCACACTACCCAACTGATCATAATTTAAACAATTTGAAATCTACACTACCATAGGATGCTTTGATTCCCCATTGTGGCCCATCCTACCCCAGGGGGTCATGATTAGAACAATTTCAAAGCTTCACTATTCCAGGATGCTTCCACATAAGTTTCAGCTTTTCTGGTCCAATGGTTCTTGAGAAGAAGATTTTTCCTATATAATTCTATGTAAAAGTTTGATTCCCCATTGTGGCCCCGCCCTTGGTCATGATTTTAACAATTAAGAATCTGCACTACTGAAGGATGCTTCCACATAAGTTTCAGCTTTTCTGGCCCAGTGATTCTTGAGAAGAAGATTTTTCCTATATATTTCTATGTAAAACTTTGATTCCCCATTTTGGCCCGGCCCTATCCCCGGGAGTCATGAATTTACAAATTCAGAATCTACACTTCCCCAGGATGCTTCCACATAAGTATCAGCGTTTCTGGCCCAGTGGTTCTTGAGAAGAAGATTTTTTAATGAACCCTGCCTATTTTTGTCTTTACTTGATTATCTCCCCTTGTGAGAGGATTTGGCCCTTCATTTTCACAATCTTAATTCCCCTTCAACCAAGGATGCTTTGTACCAAGTTTGGTCAAAATTGGCCCAGTGGTTCTTGAGAAGAAGTCGAAAATGTGAAAAATTTACAGACGGACAGACAGCTTGACAGACGGACGGACGGACAGACGGACAAGGTGTTTCCTAATTACCCCCCCAAACTTCATTTGCGGGGGGTATAAAAAACGGATGAGGTGTACATCATGATATGTACATCATCTCTGAAAATTTCAAAGAAATCCGTCCATGCCTCTTTGAGAAATCTCTTGCACAAAAATTGTAAGAAAAAAAGGAAGTCTAGAACAATAATAAAAGTGAGAATGAAACAATAGATTGATTGTATACTGTTTAACGTCCCGCTCCAGAATATTTCACTGATATGGAGACATCACCATTGCTGGTGAAGGGCTGCAAATTTAGGTCTATTCTTGGCATTTACATGGCCTTTGAGCAGGGAGGCATCTTTATCGTGCCACACCTGCTGTGACAGGGGGCCTCGGTTTATATGGTCTCATCCAAAGGACTGCCTCATTCAGTCGCCTTTTACGACAAGCAAGGGGGTACTGAGGACCTATTCTAACCCGGATCCCCACGGGGCTGAAACAATAGAATAATAGAAGGGTCTTTCCATGAAAACGGAAGACCTTAATAAAAGTGAAAATGAAACAAAAGAATAATAGAAAGGTCTTTCACTGAAAACAGAAGACCTTAGTAAAAGTGAAAAAGAAAAAAAAGAATAATAGAAGGGTCTTCTGATGAAGACCATAAATGTATCTTGACAAATGTCTCAAGATTTTTATAAATATTAATGAGATACAGATAGATAAAGAATGATGGACATACACAATCATATCAATATCCCCAACTTAAACAACCAGAAGTCTCTGTCGAGACTGTAGCTCTACTGGTTTGTACTTATCAAAAACCATTGCACTATTTCATCTTTGTGTAGTCTACTTGTGTGCCAAATTATATTGAAATCACACTAAAACTGCAGAAGGAGTAGCGTTTTAAAGGAATTTCACAGAAAATTCTATTTTTAGTAACCATGGTGACACCGTTCATTGAAATCAGAAACCAATGCACTATTCTATGTATCTTAGTGTAGTCTACTTGTGTGCCAAGTTATATTGAAATCAGACCAAAACTGTAGAAGGACTAGCGTTTTAAAGAAATTTCACAGGAAATTCTATTTTTAGTAACCATGGCTACACCAATCATCGAAATCAAAAACTGATGCACTTTTCCATGTATCTTAGTGTAATCTACTTGTGTTCCAAGTTATATTGAAATCAGACCAAAACTGTAGGAGTAGCGTTTTAAAGAAAGGCTTGGTAGGTTTTACATTTTAACATAGTTCGATAGTCATTATAAATACGAGTAAAATGATATACAGCACAGCTACCATCTCTCTTGCTGATTAGAGATATTAGGAAAAATAGCTTTGTTTACACCTGTGAGCTTGCAGTGAAATGAGCTGTTTACCGGAAGTGACGTGTGTGACGTCACAAGTGTGACATGCAGAATATTGTAACAAGCATTAGTTCATGTAAAATTTAAAATCAAACGCCTTTAACGTATGCAGGCAGTACGTTAATTTTATTTTCTGATTATTAGGCCTAATTTCATCTCTTGCAAAAACATTATAGTTCTGGACTACATGAATAAATATTGAAATTAGATGGTTTGATTACCCCCCCCCCCCCTTCATCCAGCACCCCCATTTTTTTTTTTTGGATGCGCAAGTTTTTTATCACTAAGGAAAGGGAAGCCTTTCAATAATTAATTCCGATTTTTTTCTTTATTCTCTCTAAATTTTTCAGAATTAATTATTTTATTTTTCATTTCGATTTTGCTTCTCCATTTTAGTTTTTACACATTTAATTTACTAAAAAAATTCTTTTTTAGTTCGACCATAACTTTGAAAACGCTGGTACAAGCAGCACCCCCCTCCCTTCTAAAAAAAACATCGCTCATATATTTGATCAATTACATTGTAATGAAGTGCCGCATCATTGTTTTGAAATTCACATCATCAGTAAAGTGCAGGGTGCATGTAGATTTTTTTTTCAAACCTCATTAGTTCCGTATTCTTTCTCAATCATAGATGGCATTTGTAGAGGATCATGATAACTTGATTTTTGGAAGCTGTGCAGCCCTCTTCTTAGTGTTGACGTAGACCTAGAGTGTATCTCAATTTACACTGCCATTGTATTTAATCACTGCTTACATGTATATTTACGCTTGTGAACTCTTAATAATATTGCCTGTTGACTTCATTTTTTATCTCTGTAAAATAACCTTTAAAAAGCCATTTCCCACAAATTAAGTTCCTTTCTATACCTTTCTATACCTGTCTGTTTACGGCATATGATTATTTTTTTTTTTCAATCAGGAATAAAAGAAATTTCGACATTTTTATTTTAAGATTTACCCACCCTGTCATAACTATAAGAATGAAAAATTAAAGAAGATTTAAAAAAAAAAATAACTACGTTTTTTTCTTCATTAAATTGATTATTTATTTGTGACTTTATTAAATCTATTGGGGGTGGGTTGGGGGGGTGGGGGGGGGGGGGGGTTGTATGGCATACACACCTTGGATGGCTCGTATACCTGTGTTTGAATGGAGTGTAGCGGAATAAGCCCAAGATTGCCGATTGTGCATATTATGCATAATAATCTGTCTATCACAAATAATTCAAACTTTTGCTTACAGTCACAAGCTAGTGAAGCTACCGTGTAAATATCCACTCTGTTCATTGTATTGTAACCTTGACCTGTTGTATAGAGAGGGTATCTATAGGCTTGGCCTGTTGCCCAATCTACTCAGTTTACACTGAATAAGGCCAACATTTTTTTATTTACTGTTTTACAGGAATTTTTTTCAAAAATTTGAGTCGGGGGGTCGAAATAAAAATAAAAATAAAATCTCCAAATTCAAGCAGTCGGTAAGAAAAATAAAAATAAAATAAACAAATGTAACAATTTATTTTATTTTTTTTAATTAAGAATGGAATTGTTTTTTGCCTAAATTTTGTAGGAAAAGGGTGTTATTTGAAAAATTAATGCATGCAAAACAATTTTATCATAATTTTTGGGTAATCAAAAAATAAATAAGATTTTAGGATTTTTGAGTAGCTGTCATGTTGTAAATTTTGAATTTACCAGGTGGCAGTAAATACAAAATACAAAATAAATTTTGTATTTACTGCCACCCGGTAAATTCAAAATTTACAACATCACATAGCTATCATATGGCAAGCAAATAGTGAGGCTTTTAATGGATTGGTTAAAATTATTTCACAAGTGAGACTAATTAAAAGAAAATATGTGTTTTTTTTTAAATGCAATTTGCAACATAGGTGGATAAAATGTACATGTATATTGAAATTGCCTCAATGCTACAGCTTGCAACGTACATGATTTTAGAAAATGCACGTACATGTAATACCATAAGTATATACATGCAAAATAGACTATGACAATTATTCTGTTTACTGCAGAATTCGAATATTTCTAAAAACTGGTTCTAATTCACAATTTTTAAATTAAAAAAAGCAGGTCATATCTGTATGGACGTATCATTTGCTCCTTTGTTTTTCCCTTGTGGTAAAAAGGTTGTTTTTCAAAGAAAGAGCTGTTTTAGCCACACTCATGTGCATTTATTTGTTACATAGCAAGTAAAATTCCATTTTGAATTGTAATAAGTGTGATAAACATGATATTAACGAGTGGCAGTTGTGACTCGAATTTCCTCAGTCAAGCCACTTTTTACAGTGTTCTGTTTTCTTGTTACAAGTAAAAGAAAACATTATTGTATTTAAAATAAGTTTCAGAAGAATCTTCAAGTCGTATTTCAATGCTTTTAAACAATTCTCAAAGATAATACGTACTTAAAACCTTTCAAAACAAAGGATTGACAGAACTGACATTTTGCCGCTAACTTTCATGCTGTGCAGTGCCTATCCACGCTTCACATTCATGGTCATTAGTTTTGCCAACTGTGATTGGATGGATAGATTTACCTTAGCCAATGACAATTTACGTTTTGAAAGGCTTGTTAAAATTTTGATGACGTTTGTTTTATTTTTTCAGTGACTATAAATAAGCTATCGGCGGGAGAAACAAAAATAAAACTTGAAGAAGAGACTTTTATTTTTATTTCATTTTAGCCCAAATTAGGGTCGGCGCTCCCGTAAAACAGTAAATAAAAAAATGTTGGCCTAAATATTGTTCAAATTATATTGTTTGGATTTTCAGGAGTGAGACCCATTTCACACCATATTTTCTTAAATTGTCTTGTTCTCCTTGACACTGAATATGAATTTAATTGATTATTTAATTTACATGTATGTAACTGTGTATGAACTTCTATATTACCATAATGTTTAGATTGGACATCTGTGAGGTACCGGTAGAATGTCATATGGGACACTTGACTTGTTCAATATTGAATAATATATTGCATGAAACAGCGTACAAACACGTGAATAAGGTGGCACATAAAAACAGATTATACATGTCAATTATATTTTAACAATTTAAGTCTACTCTCAAAGTCGAATTTAACATCTGACTTCGAATTGATTGTGTTGTATCAAGCCTAGATCTCTGGTATATATGTAATTATAACCTGTTTTTTTTTTTTTTTTTTTTTTTTTTAGAGCTTAACAAATTTAATTCCTAATTTATTTTGATATGAGTATAAAAACTTTTTTTTTTCTTTTTACAAAATTGTAAAACATACATTTTTTATCTTTTAAAATTTATACCACTGCAAGCAGCGAAGTAACGCGACTTTGTTCTAAATTAATTTTAAAAAGTCATGCATCCATTTTTACTGGAGGGGCTGGGGTCATTTGTTAAAAAAAAGAAAATGGCAAATCATAAAAAAAAAGACAATGAAAAAAATATTTATTAAACCACAACAAATGAAAAAAATGAACGCAAAATTAAAATCACTAGGGACTAACATTATTCATGTTGGCAGCTGTTTAGGCCTTTATAGTTAACGTTTTAGGGGGGTGTTAAATAGGTAATGTGTCGAATTGTGTTTTTATTCAATATATTTTTTAAAATAATGATTTAAAATGCTACTTGAGAATATTTATTATCGTTCTACTCACATACCAATTACAATGTAATAGTATTATAAACATAAATAGTATGCAAACGATTTGCTTCCTCGGGTTCCACATCCTTTGTGGTCGATTCTTCTTCGTTAGAGCGTAGGGCTCATAACGAAAGGGTTCGACTCCCAATATTTATATTATTGCACAGCAATGAATCCCCATCAAAACATGACGATCCACTAGAAATTTCTAGCGATTCTTTCTCTAATGGACTATCAGAATTATCCGAAACAGCGTTTTCTGTCATTTATTCACCTCTCACTTGAGGGAAGCGAGACACACTTGTGACGTCATTTAACTTGATTGCATTTAAACCGGAAGTGACATTGTCAAGGATTATTGATCGTTTTCACAGGTGCAAATGCAGACGTTCAACATTGATTATCTTTGAAACGGCGGTACCAATTTTAGTCGGGTTTTCGCCAAAATGTTTTATGAAGCAGGTTTAGTGAATTCCATTGATGGGTAAAAGTACCATGGCCTATCTTTCAAGGAATTTCACAGAAAATTCTATTTTTAGTAACCATGGCAACACCGTTCATCGAAATCAAAAACCGATGCACTATTATATGTATCTTAGTGTAGTCTACTTGTATGTCAAGTTATACTGAAATCAGATCAAAACTGTAGGAGGAGTAGCATTTTAAAGGAATTTCACAGGAAATTCTAATTTTAGTAACCATGGCTGCGTCATTAATCGAAATCAAAAACCGATGCACTTTTATATGTACCATAGTGTAGTCTACTTGTGTGCAAAGTTATATTGTAATCAGATCAAAATTGTAGGAGGAGTAGCGTTTTAAAGAATTTCGCAGAAAATCCTATTTTTAGTAACCATGGCAACACCTTTCATTGAAATCAAAACCGATGCACTACTCTATGTATCTTAGTGTAGTCTACTTGTGTGTCAAGTTATATTGAAATCAGAGCAAAACTGTAGAAGGAGTAGTGTTTTAAAGGAATTTCACAGAGAATTCTATTTTTAGTAACCATGGCAACACCGTTCACCAGACCAAAACTGTAGAAGGAGTAGCGTTTTAAAGGAATTTCACAGAAAATTCTACTTTTAGTAACCATGGCAACATTGTTCATTGAAATTAAAAACCGATGCACTATTCTATGTATCTTAGTGTAGTCTACTTGTGTGCCAAGTAATATTGAAATCAGACTAAAATTGTAGGAGAAGTAGCGTTTTGAAAAATTGTTTACAGACAGACGGACAGCTAGACAGACGGACGGACTACGGACGCATTACTATCGCATAAGCTCTTCTGGTCTCTGACCAGTAGAGCTAAAAATTAATTCCTATTAAGTAAGAAAGGAACAGAGCATATTCTTAATTAGAAGGAAATCAGTTATCTGTCATGTCAACAATTTGAAGCAAATGATGTTTTTACATACCGATAAATGAGAGATGATAATTTCTGAAACTGACCACAAATTCCACATACTTCATAAATGTAGAATAAAAAAGGTTCTCAGTTAGCCATATTATCATGTGTATATTTCCATCCACATATGATAATACTCACATTTATATAAATCCTTCGATTTATAATATGGAGGGCAACTTTTTGGATGATCTGCGCAGATTCTCTCTGTTTTTCTTAAAATGTTTGCCGTTTTATCAAACGTTATGCAATGTCCACCTAAAGGAAGTTTCAAAGTTTTTTTTATTATTAAAGTCATAACTTACTATCGTTGGAAAAAAAAACCCATTTACAATAAATCAAAATTTATGAATTTTTTTTTTGTATTTATACAAAATTTTATTCTCAAACAAGAGGCCCAGGGGCCACAGCGCTCACCTGAGCATATCGGGTAGGAAAAAGCACATATCAGATCAGAACTGAAAGTTTACTGAGGTGGGGGGGAGGTGCTTGAATTTAAACACCCATGGGAATAATGATTTGAACGAATTAACTAGAATCTACACTACCTGAAGATGATTCAATATAAATATTATAATCATGGCTTTGAAGCACTTGAAAAGAAGACCTAAAAAGGTTTCCCTATATATAATTTATATTCCTATGTAAAACTTTGGTCGGCCATTTTGGCCCTACTCTAGCCCCGGGGATCATGATTTGAAGAAACTTATATCTACACTACCTAAGGATAATTTCAAATGAGTTTCATCTTTCCTGTCTCAATGGTTCTTGAGAAGAAGATTTTAAAAAAAAAATTCCTGCATATTCCTATGTAAAACTTTGATCGGCCATTTTGACCCCACCCTACCCCCCGGGGGTCATGATTTGAATAAGCTTGAATCTCTAATACCTGAGGATAATTCCACATGAGTTTCATCTTTCCAGGCCCAGTATCCTTGAGAAGATTTTTAAAGATTTTTCCTATATATTCCTATGTAAAACTTTGATCTCCCATTTTGGCCCCACCCTTCCCCTGGGGGTCATGATTTGAACAAATTTGAATCTACACTACCTGAGGATGATTCCACCTAAGTTTCATCTTTCCTGGCCCAGTGGTTTTTGAGGAGAAGATTTTTTTAAAATGCCATTAATTTTTCTATAATTCATAATTATCTCCCCTTGGAAAAGGGCATTTGAACAAACTTGAATCCCCTTTACCCAAGTATACTTTGTAGCATGTTTGGTTTAATTTGGCCCTGTGGTTCTTGAGAAGAAGATGAAATGTGAAAAGTTTACAACGACAACGACTACGACGACGACGACAACAACAACAACGACAGACAACGGACAAATTTTGATCAGAAAAGCTCACTTGAGCTTTTGGCTCAGGTGAGCTAATAAAAAATGAATGGAATAGGGCAGCAGGCAAATAGCCCTCTCCCTCCACAAATCAAAAATTTCTGTTAATGGCAAACCTATTACATTTATCACTGTAGCACAGATTTCTATAAATCCTGTATGGTTTGAATTTGGGACACAATGATATTGGTAATTTTCTCTAGTTGTACAATTTTGCTTGATTTGTTCACACTTCTTTATGCTGGCTCTAGCTTTCCATTTCGATTCTGTAGTTGGACAAGATCCAACATCTTTGGACGTAAGAGCACTCTCTGGGCATGACTGTGCGCAACACACATTCTAAAAATAAAATTATAAGATAGGTACATGCATATGTAAGTCTATGGAAATATTTTACAAAGCAGACACTTTATATGGAAAATTTGTCAACTCATCAGAATTATACTGACACGCAAAAGAAACGCAACACCCTACTTTAGGGTGAAATAATTATGTAAAGTAAAAAAATCTAAATCTTAAAATTAAGGATATCTTCAAATTGGTAAATATCGGTAATTTAACGGTTGAACGATTTTCATACCATAACCAGAAGTAAAGTTTGAGTCTGCATAACAGAAATCGAAAATTGCATGTTTCACAAAACAGCTGGCAATATTATGGAGTTTTAAGGGTTTGTACTGTTCATCTTAAGTAATGCAGCAATATTTCAAAAAATGAAATCTCCTTTCGTTTTCCGTAACGAAGTTAAAGCTTCTTGAAAACGGCTTAAGTGCGCATATTTCCATTGCTCTAGCTGGAAAATCACAAAGTAAAGGCGATGGAGAGTTGATGATGCAACCAGAAGTCTCTATCGAGACTGTTGCTCTACTGGTTTGTACTTATCAAAAACCATTGCACTATTTTATGTATCTTTGTGTAGTCAACTTGTGTGCCAACTTATTTTGAAATCAAACTAAAACTGTAGAAGGAGTAGCATTTTAAAGGAATTTCACAGAAAATTCTATTTTTAGTAACCATGGTAACACTTTTCATCGAAATCAAAAACCGATGCACTATTCTATGTATCTTAGTGTAGTCTACTTTTGTGCCAAGTTATATTGAAATCAGACCAAAACTGTAGAAGGAGTAGCATTTTAAAGAAATTTCACAGAAAATTCTTTTTAGTAACCATGGCAACACCGTTCATTGAAATCAAAAACCGATGCACTATTCTATGTATCTTAGTGTAGTCTACTTGTGTGCCAAGTTATATTGAAATCAGACCAAAACTGTAAAAGGAGTAGCATTTTTAAGGAATTTCACAGAAAATTCTATTTTTAGTTACCATGGTAACCTCGTTTATCGAAATCCAAAACTGATGCACTATCCTATGTATCTTAGTGTAGTCTACTTGTATGCCAAGTTTTATTGAAATCAGACCAAAATTGTAAAAGTAGTAGCGTTTGAAAGGAATTTCACAGAAAATTCTATTTTTAGTAACCATGGCAACACCGTTCATCGAAATTAAAAATTGATGCACTATTCTATGTATCTTAGTGTAGTCTACTTGTGTGACAAGTTATACTGAAATTAGACTAAAATTGTAGGAGGAGTAGCGTTTTGAAAAATTGTTTACAGACAGACGGACAGACAGACAGACAGACGGACGAACGCATTACTATCGCATAAGCTCTTCTGGTCTCTGACCAGTAGAGCTAAAAATACACTACATTACATCTCAACAGGGTCTTACTTATTTTATTCATAAATGATAGTCTTTGGACCAGAAGTCCAAGGGTTACTACAATGCGCTAAGAGAAAATTCAAACCTAATCATCTGGCCCCGGGATCATGAAACAATTTAAGCTTAAGTCAGAATCTTCATGTTGTACTAAAATTTTATGGAAGACAAACATATCAAAACAGAAAAATGTTTCAATTTTGATTCATAAAAATGTTGATATTTGCAACTCTTGAGATCAATTCAATATTTTATAATCATTTTACAAGCAATCGAAAAATTGACTTAAGTCTAAGTCTGTTTCATGATCCTGGGGCCTGAAAAACAGGCATTTAAAAATGGTAAAGAATAAATCCTTCGCTCTGATCTCGATATTGATTAACCTATTGTATCCTAGAAATTAAGCTGCTAATGTTGTTTAGGACAGTCTTGCACGTTGTAATTGAGTGGCTGGGAGGGGGGGGGGGGGTTTAAAAGTCATATGTTACTTAGTAAAGTTGAAAGATAAATATTTTACATTTTTATCAAATCTCTATGTTCTGAAAAGTGAGTTTAGCCTTACTGTATTCTTTTTTCACTGGATACCAACAATCTTGACCCTGTGACCTTGACCTTGTAGATTTCCATACTTGTGAAAAAACTTTAACCTTGGCTATAATTTTTGAACGGTAAGGAATAGGGCTTTCATACTTCACAAATGTAATGCTTGTGAGAAGACCTTTCATTAGATACCAAGACCTTTGACCCTTTGACCTTGACCTTTGAGAATGACCTACTTTAAACCAGAGGCCCATGGGCCTTATAGGTCACCTGAGCATTATGTAACAACTTTCCAGTGATTGAATTTAATTCATCATAACAATACACTTAGCACTTGCTTAGTTTGTTTACTTAATACCCATACACAAAGTAGGGGAAAAAAATGCATTTCAACTAATCAATTATATTCAGCAATAATCAGTAGTGCCCCTACCACACATGAACCCCTGACCCTTATGCCTTGATATTTGATTAATACCAAGGAGCAGATTTCAAACCATTCATTCATTTTCAGTATATAAGTACAGCCCCCACCCCTCTATGGTACCCCTGACCCTGGGGCCTTGAAATTCACAATTCTGGAAGATTAGGGCCCTTGTCCATCATAACTATATAGGTAGTTCATCTGCTTAATACCCTAGAGCAGAGAAGAAATTTTTTTAAAGATTTAATGTATTTTCACTATATAATCTATAGAGCCCAGCCCTAACACCAAAACCCCTGACCCTGGGGCCATAAAATTCATAATTTTGGTAGAGGCACTCTTGCTCACCATAACTAGACACTTAGTTAGTTTATTTAATACCCAGGAGCAGAGAAAAAGATGTTCAAAGAATTCATGTATTTTCACTATATAATCAATAGAGCCCCGCCCTAACACCAGAACCCCTGACCCTGGGGCCATAAAATTCACAATTTTGGTAGAGGCACTCTTGCTCACCATAACTAGGCTCTTAGTTAGTTTATTTAATACCCAGGAGCAGAGAAGAAGATGTTCAAAGAATTCATGTATTTTCACTATATATTCAATAGAGCCCCGCCCTAACACCAGAACCCCTGACCCTGGGGCCATAAAATTCACAATTTTGGTAGAGGCACTGTTGCTCATCATAACTATGTACTTACTTAGTTTATTTAATACCCAGGAGCAGAAAAGAAGATTTTTAAAGAAATAATGCATTTTCACTACCTACATATTTAGCCCCGCCCTAGCACTAGAACCCCTGACCCCAGGGCCATGAATTTCACAATTTTGGTAGAGGACTCATTGCTGATTACAATCATGCAAACAGTTTGACTGCTTGATGCCCAGGAGTAAAGAAGAAGATTTTTAAAGATTGCATTAATTTTAGTGGTTTTGGCCCCACCCCTCAGGCCCCTGGGGGGCAGGGATCATGAAATTCACAATTTTTGTTCCCCTTCACACATAGATGCTTTGTGCCAAATTTGGTTGAAATTAGTTCAGTGGTTGCAGAGAAGAAGCTTAAAATCTTCAAATGTTAACGCACGACGCACAACGCACAACGCACGACGCACGACGACGGACGAAAACGGATAGCAATAGGTCACCTGAGTTTACTCAGGTGACCTAAAAAGCAAACCTTGACTATAACTTTTAAAGATTAGGGCTAGTGCTTTCATACTTTACATATTTAATCTTTATGACAAGACCTTTCTTTGGGTACCACCAAATCAGACCTTTTGACCTTGACCTTGGAGTTTGACCCACTTTTATATGAAAATTTTAACATTTTACTTTGGCCATATCTTTTGAACAGTATACACCAGGACATTTATACTTCACATATGTTATGTTTGTTAAAAGACCTTTTACTGGATACCAACAACTTTGACCCTTTGACCTTGACCTTGTAGATTTCCGTATTTGTGAAAAAACTTTAACCTTGGCTATAACTTTTGAACGGTAAGGGATAGGGCTTCCATACTTCATATATGTAATCCTTGTGAGAAAACCATTTATTAGATACCAAGAACTTGACCTTGACCTTTGATATTGACCTACTTTAAAAAAGCAAACCTTGACCATAACTTTCAAAGAGTTAGGGCTAGTGCTTTCATACTTTACATATTTAAACCTTATGACAAGACCTTTTATTTGATAACAATAACTTTGACTTTTGACCTTGACCTTGGAGTTTGACCTTCTTTTTAAGAAATTGAACGATGACCATAACTTCTGAACAGTTAGGGCTAGGGCTTTCATGCTCTACATAAGTATTTTATGTGGCAAGACCTTTCATTTGATACTAATAACATTGACCTTTTGACCTTGACCTTGGAGATTTTTGTACTTATTAAAAAACTTTAACATTAGCTTACTTTCAAATTTCACAATTGTTTTCCAGTGAGAATACCCTACTTTTGGTACCAATTAATTAAATTTGCATTTAAGAAAAGCTTAATCTTTGATATGTTGCCATACGGGGGCATCAGTGTTTTACAAACACATCTTGTTAATATACCGAAAATCGCTATTTCTGGGGATTGCAAAATTCTAAAAAAAATTCAAATAAATTTCAAAGGTAAAATAAACAAAGGATGCTTGGTATTAAAATATTATTTCAAATCAGTAGAATTGAGTGCTATCAACGACTTCTGAATAAATAGGCTATAAAAGGCTTATATACCAACTTTGTTCATCTGCACTTTAATTTTAAACAAGACAGGATTTGTATTTTTTTCCGTATAAATTAATAATTTCTATATACTTTGGAAACTCAAATCAGATATTTTAATACACTTTCCTCGAGCTCTTTTCTGCAGTTTTCCTGAAATTTTATGTGGGTCCGAGGTGTTACTTGAGTTTAACAGCGATTCTCTACGTTGCCATTAATTTGATTTGTTTGGTTGTTGCGGGGGGGGGGGGGGGGGGAGGGGTATTTTTATTCTTAACTTATTTAACGTTGGAGTTGAATCTTGTATCTTACTCCAAGAACTTTCGATTGATTGTGACATTTGGATGAAAGGGTCATTAAAAACCACCACCTTTTTAACTTCTATCCTGTCAACCGAAATAAACTCTGAAAGGTGTTTCTAGATACATGTATATGTACATGTTTCTTTTTACCCTTGGGTCAAGGACAAAGGTTAAGGTCGATTTCAAGTTCATAGGTCAAGGTGATTTTGGTAAATAGCTAATATCAACATTTTATTCAGGTTACCAGTGACCTTGACCTAAGTTTCAAGGTCAAGGGTCAAAAGATATGCATGCTTCAGTATGTTACATGTCTTGACATTTAGAAGTTCTTAATTTTGCATGAACATCAAAAACTCAAGTATACTGTCGTTTAATGCATTGTGTGCGGGCGCATGTGCATGCACGTCCTTGCATTTACTTTTGTTAGTAGCATAATGTAGAAATCTATTTTACCTATTCATATTCTGAATTTCATCCCGTTTCATTGAGAATTTAGAAAGTTATAGACATTTAAAGTTTCAGCCAATCAGATTGCAGCATACGTGCATGTGCATGCTTTCATGAAAATTGTTACATCATGCTGTAGATCTTCATAATGTATGAATATGTTCAAAATTTCACAGGATTTTGTCAGAAAACAAAAAATATATTTAGACTTTTAGTTTCAGCCAATCGGAGCAAAGCGCATGTGCATGCGCGCGAGATCTTGCTATTTTGACCAAGTCGTCATGTCTATACTACTAGTATATCCTTCTTTTTTGAGTTTCAAAGCATTTCATCCAAATTTATAAAAGTATCGGCTATATCTATTATATTGGTCATTTCACGTGTTAACACGTGTGCGCACACTCACGCACGTGCGCGCAAAATGACCTTCGTTCTGCACATCTACATAACATACCTAGTGACCCTAAAAAGGTTTCACCTAGATCGGATGAGTAGTTTACGAGAACACTTGCGGACAAAAAAGTACCGGAGAACAAAGAAGAAAATTCAGAAAAAGTAAAAACAATATGTTCCCAAACTTCGTTTGGGGAACATAATTAGTAGTGCACCCCATCCAACAGGAACCACTGACCCTGGGTCACATATTTCAAATTTTTCAAAAAGACATCTTCGCTCTAATAATCATCATAAATGGTTGAATAATACCAAAAAGCAGATTTCAAAGAATTAATTTAATATTTACAGAATATGTAACCCCCCTCCCTATTAGTACCCCTGGCCTAAGGGCCCTGAGATTTATCATTTTGAAAGAGACACCTTTCTTCATCATAAATAGGTACATGTACTTACCTCATTCGCATAATACCCAGGAGCAAAAGAAAAGATTTTCAAAGAATTCATGCATTTTCACTACATAATCATTAGAGCCCCGCCCTAACAACAGCACCCCTGACCAAGGGGCCATGAAATTTACAATTTTGGAAATGCATTGCACATAACTATAACTTAGTTTTATTTAATACCAAGGAGCAGAGGTGAAAATTTTCAAATATGTATGAATTATCATTATATAATCAATAGAGCCCCCCCCCCTTACACCAGAACGCCTGACCCAATGGCCATGAATTTCACAATTTTGGAAGAAGCACAATTGCTCATAATAACTATATACTATTTGTTTATCATAACAATATACAGTATCGACCGGACACAACCTAACAGAAAGCGAACCCGGAGCAGACCCCGGGATCGCTCTCTGGGTCTGCTTCGGGTTCGCTCGGAGTCCGCTAGGGCTGACCCCGAGCGAACCCCTAGCAGACCCCGAGCAACCCGAAGCGGACCCAGAGCGAACCTGAAGCGGACCCAGAGAGCAAACCCCAAATTCAGTAGCGGTCCCAGAAAGCGAACACTCGTTCGGTATTTCTTTACAGAGCTATTAATCAGGATTAGCAATTAACCAATCAGCGCGTCGACCATCAAAATGGCATATTGATCTGTCGATTGAGATGAAAGATCGAATGTGTGATGCTATTCGATATCAATCGAAACATTGTACATACAAGCAAAGCATGTGAATGTACTGTATAAATCTATTATTATAATTGTAAAATACTTTTTTTATAATTATTTATTTTAACTCGCCAGACTGTATGTTATATTTATTTAGTTTCTCTTTTTTTAAAGTAACTAATAAAATACGTACTTTAATTTTCCAGGTAGAATGTTACATGTTTTTACCTTTTTATTTTCTTTAGTTTTTGTAAACCAGTATTTTAAGCCCTTTGAGAGAATTTGATATAAATCGGGTAAATGCATCAGTCAAAGTGTAGAAGAAAAAAAGAAGATAATAATTGGCCCTTACAGAAAAAACTAATAGAAACCTATAAGTGTTTTATAATCCTATTATTAGCAATTTATAGTCACTTATAAATTTTGAAATTTACTTATAAGTGTACTATAAGTCAAATTAAGTACAGGTAAATATCTGTATTTCGAACATGGGATATCTCAAATAGCCTGCTTATGTCGAAGTCGATCGTCGGTCCCGGCCGTATTTTCTATATATATGATTAAAAAAAACTACTGATATCTCGAACACGGTAATCTCGAATAACCCGCTTAAGTCGAAGTAAATTCAAGGTTCCAAGTCATAAATTTACCTGGCTTATCTCGAAGTGCAGTGAATTTTCCGGTCTACTGAACCCACCTGGTGTCGTAACTTCACAGGTTCTCGCCTGTGGCAATTAGTTAGCACCTTCGAAAACCTAGGGTATCTTAATTAATCCCAAGCTTATGAGGGGTAACTATGACATGATAATCGGTATGATAGCTTGGGTGCTTGGTGTAGTTTATGATTAATAAATAAACAAGTTCACAGCCACTCTGAAATTAATACAGTCAGTATTACCGATAATGCATTTAATAATGCACGCTAAATGATTAACATCGGAAATTCAAAAAACACAGGGATTCTTCAAAGTGAACTTGAATTAAACAATTATAATGTTAGTAGGCTATAAAATAGGACGTAAAATAATTTTTCGTCACAAGACAGTACAGAGAAGAATTCCAGACCTGGTCTCAAGAGAAAACTAAAGACCCATACGATTGAAACAAAGTTTCAAGCCATCGCCGATGTTGAAAAAGGAAGAGAGAGTAAAGCAGCCATTGCGAAGAAGTATGAAATCCCCCCCAACACCTTATCAACTTGGATCAAGAATGCCGAGAAGATTAAAGAGGCCTACGAACACAGCGCATTGGGACCACAGAGAAAGAAGATGAGAACGGCGACCTTCAAAGACACAGACCAAGCAGTTCTACAATGGTTCAAGACAGCCAGAGACCAGAATGTTCCAGTGTCTGGGCCCCTTCTCATCTCTAAAGCACAGGAGTTCGCTTCTCAGCTTGGCGATGAGTTCAAGTGTACCACTGGGTGGCTCGAGCGCTTCAAAGAGCGCCATAACATCACCTTTAAACGTGTGTGTGGCGAATCAAAGGCCGTAAATGAGGGTACTGATCAAATGACAGAGTGGTCTTCCACTCTTCAGACCCTCTTAAGCGAATACAGTCACAGTGACATCTTCAATGCCGATGAAACTGGATTGTTTTTTCGCCTACTCCCCGACAAAACTCTCAAGTTTAAAGGGGTAGATTGCCGTGGTGGCTAGAACAGTAAAGAGCACTTAACTGTTATGGTTTGCGCTAATATGGCGGGTACTGAGAAGATACCACTTCTCGTGATTGGGAAATCAAAAAACCTGCGATATTTTATCATCAAAACACTGCCTACCTCTTATGAGGGAAACAAAAAAGCCTGGATCACATCAGAGCTTTTTACAGCCTGGCTGAGAAAACTGGACAGACGCTTTCAGCACTAGAAACGTAAAGTTGCCATGAACTGTCCAGCCCACCCGAAAGTCGACGGTCTGAAAGTCATCCGCCTGTTTTTCCTGCCACCCAACACCACAAGCAAGACACAGCCCATGGATCAAGGAATCATACAGAACCTGAAAGTCCACTACAGAAAGCAAGTCATTTTGAAACAATATCGGTCAATAGAGAAGGAGACAGAGTTACAGATAACAGTCCTGGACGCCCTCAGAATGCTAAACAACGCCTGGAACAAAGTTACAGAGAAAACCATCAAGAATTGCTTTTGACACGCCAAATTTGTTATCCATGAAACCGAAAACACACCAGATGAAGATGAAGAAGATCCAGAAGATGACATCCTCCTAGCTGCCCTTCACCTCTGAGTGCCCTTTGAAGATTACGCACAGGTCGACGAAAATGTCAACACAGCGGAATCAACGACAGATGCAGACATAGAGAGAGTATCAAGGCATCGAAAAGTGAAGAGAAAGAAGAAAGTGAAGAAGAAAATAAGCCCGAGCCACCCAAGAAGAAACCCTCTACCCCTGATGTCCGTGCCGCATATGAACTCATACTAACCTGGGCTGAGATGTCGGACAACACAGAAGACCTTATACCCGGCCTCCAGAAAATCGACCGCCAGCTTGTGATTGAGGAACTCAGATCGTCGACTATGCTGCAGCAGTCCTGTCACACAGTTTTTTGGTGACATTGCTAGTGACAGGGATATGTGATGTGTTTTATGTGATTGACTGTGCGACTGTTTTCAGGTTTATCTTAGTGCTGATATAAACATGTGCCGTTTTCATTGTTTATTATTCGTAAATATTTCGTTGTCTCTTTTGTTTATATGTAGTGCTCCGTTGGTAACAAGCCTTTAATATATACAATGTACAAAGACTGTATATTTTTTGTAGTGCTAGATTATACTTCGAAGTGAATATTCAATAAACTATAGAAAAAAAATCTGTCTTTTTCTTTTCTTACGTAAATGGTTCTTCAACTCTAACGCAAACGATACATCCGGTTTAAGATTGTAAGCATGTAAGCATTGTATGGATTATGCAAAATTGCCGTATTTTCGATAAAATCAGTGAGTAACGTGTATTTTTTTTTATTTATTTCATAAAAGATTTTACGTGATAAAAAGAAGAAAAATATTTTTTATTTATTGCAAGAATGCTTGAGACTATTTACATCTCACTTGATGGATATTATGATACATGTATATACATGGTTCATGAGTTAAAAATACTATACAAGCATACAGAAATTTACCGATTCAAAATTGTAAGATAACTTTGGATATCTCGAACCCCCGGATATCTTAAAGTTTTTTCCGAGTCCCTCGAAGTTCGAGATACTGATATTTCACTGTATAAGTGAGGAATGGATTTCGTTAATATTTCATTTATAAGTAAAGATGAGCTACATATCAGTGAATATTTCACTTATACCTCACTTATAAGTGAAGATCCGTATGGTATGAGCGAAGTATAAGTGTGGACTTATAATTTTTACCATATACTAGACTTCTCTCAAGGAGCATTATGGGTATTCAAGGTAGCCAATCAGAAAGTTTGTCTCTGCAGAGATCAGCAACAAGAATTTGAAACCAAGTTTGTGTCTGTGAAAGGATGTTACAGATTTTAGATTTATTTTGAGTATGCCTTCACATCAGGTACAACAAGTAGGTTCTATTTACATCATCTCTCTATTTTAACTTCCTTTGCCTGAAATTTTTAATCAATTGACTCAGTTGTTTTCAGATTTCATAATCAAGGTCATTAAATCTTGTTGCATTTTTGGTTCAACATTTTTGTTTGTAAACTGAATTGATATGTTAAGTTTGCATCTTCAAAGAAATGTCATATGAAAGTGATTTTTTTCCATAAAGTGCAGATACATGTGTATATGTAAAAAATAGCTTTGAACATATCATGCAACCCCTGCATGGTTACAGGAAATTCTGTTTTAAATTAAGATCTTACAGGTAGTGTTATACTTCACTTATAAGTGACTTATAGATGACTAATACTTGATAAAGTATGAAGGGTTAATGCTTGACTTATAAGTCACTTGTAGTCACTTATAAGTGACTATACTTGCATAAAACATAAGTGGCTAATACTGGCTTATAATTCACATATAGGTCAAGTAGCTCATTTGCATATAAAATCCTAATGAGCAACTTATTAGTCACTTATAAGTTAAATGTACCAGTGAAGTGTAAGTCCAGAATAAACAACCTATAAATAAAAAAATAAATCACTTATAAGTCACTTATCAGAAATTTCTGTTAGGGTTATCAGTATCAACATGTGAAGTTTGATAACGCCATCTTAAATGGCATGTTTAAGACTGAGCAAAACACTAATTTAAGAAAAGTAAGGTCAAGGTCAAAGGAAAGGAAAAAAAAATGTTGATGCAGTTGCATAGCTCTCATCAATATCTATCAGCATATAAAGTTTGATAAGTTTGATTTGAAGTTTGATGAAAATATCTTGGATAGTTTCTTTGAAATTTTGCTTTGAACAGAGCTAAATGCAAAGTGCAACTGAAAGACAGACGGAAGGATGAAAGGACAGAAGGACAGAAGACAGACATGACAAACACTATATGCCCCGGCCAAACGCATGGTGGGGCATAATAAAACTATTGTTACTAGTAAATGCATGTACATTTAGGAAGGCTATGTGATTTTTAAATATCAAGACATATAAATAGTCTCAAGTAATAGTATAATTAAACTGTACAGTAACAAGAGATGTTTGTAAAACACTTATGCCCCCCTCCCCCCAAATTGGAATTTTTCCAAGTCCAAGGGGCATAACTCTGTCAAAAATGGTGCAATCATACCTAAAACAGAACTTGACCTGGATATTAATGTGATATATCTGTATAAAAAATTTCATTTCAGTATGTGCAATGGTTGCAAAGAAAATGAACGGAAACTGCAAATAATTGAAATTTTTCTAAGTCCAAAGGTCATAACTCTGTGAAAAATTGTACGATTGTACCCAAAACAGAACTTGACCTAGATATTCATCTGATAAATCAGTGTACTAAATTTCATCTCAGTATGTGCAACGGTTGCAAAGAAAATTAACGGAAACTGCAAATAATTGAAATTTTTCTAAGTCCAAGGGGCATAACTCTGTGAAAAATAGTGCGATCATACCCAAAACAGAACTTGTCCTAGATATTCAAGTGATATATCTGTATACCAAATTTCATTTCAGTAAGTGGAACAGTTGTGAAGAAAATGAACGGAAACTGCAAACAATTTGAATTTTTCTAAGTCCAAGGGGCATAACTCTGTCAAAAATGGCGCAAACGTACCCAAAACAGAACTTGTCCTAGATATTTATGTAATATATCTGTATACTAAATTTCATCTAAGTATGTGCAACGGTTGTAAAGAAAATGAACGGAAACTGCAAATAATTGGAATTTTTCTAAGTCCAACATGGCATAACTCTGTCAAAAATGGCGCGATCATACCCAACACAGAACTTGGCCTAGATATTCATGTGATATATCTGTATACCAAATTTCATTTCAGTATGTGCAACGGTAACGGAAGAAAATGAACGGAAACTAAGTGGCACTGACAGACCGACCGACAGACAGCAGCAAAGCAATATGCCCTCCCTTCTTCGAAGGGGGGCATAATAAAGATTGAACTTCCCAATATGATTTAATATATAAATGGATTACCATAAAGCAGGTTTTTCAGCAATAATTATTGTAACATTTGGTGTTTTGCTTATTCAAAAGTATGTCAATAATTTTGGCAGACACAAAGTACCCTTACGTGTAAAGCATTGGAAATTAATCTTCTGGATGCATTTTTAGTATGTTTAATATACACTTGATTACCGAAATTATGAGTAAAATTATGAGTAAAAATCAACACCAGTCACCAGATGAGAGATATATTGTTTGACAACAGGCCTTCCCTTGGGGCCATAAAACTTAGACGAGCTCACTTTTGATCTTTAGTTAGTCTCGCTTTTCCACTATATATTCCTTAGGAAAAAGTGAGACAGAGATCAAAAGTGAGCTCGTCTAAGTTTTATGGCCCCCAGGCCCGAATGAACAGTTATTTTTTCTTGTTTTCTGAATCAGTAACTTTACAAAAGGATGCAAATGTAGTTATAAAAATTTTAGCTGCTACTTCAAAACTGCTAAATAAGCCAAAGTTAGCACCCACTAAAAATTCCTGCTATTACATCAAAACTCGGTTATAGCGAAGTGACTGGGACCTATGAAATTACTTTGCTATATCCATAATTCATTATAACGGTATATTAAGAAATTCATTAAATTCATATAGCTGGGGATCCAAGATGACTTCACTATATCCGTAAATTTGCATTATCCGTGTTCGTACTTTTGCTGTATAAAGTATTTGCTTCATGGTCTGACACAAGCATATTTCTTGTCTTGCAACAAAAAACACTCAATGAAAAATGTGCAAGGTAAATTCCATTTAGGCAAAGTTCATTTACAAATCTGGATATTAAACAATGTTGATTACAATTAATTGTTAAAAAACTTGGATAAAATTAAAAGTAAAGTTATTACCAAAAATGAGGAAATCACAATGGCTACAATCAAGGGAGACCATACATTAAAACTCTAAAAAAAAAAAAAAATAAAAATAAAACAAGAGGCCCATGGGCCACATTGCTCACCTGAGAAGCTTTGACAATTCTGTACTTTACTAGATTTACCCCCTTGTAATACATATTGTGACCCCACCCTACCCCACTGATCATAATTTAGACAATTTGAAATCTACACAGATTTTTCCTATATATTTCTATGTAAAACTTTGATTCCCCATTGTGGCCCCGCCCAATCCCCGGGGGTCTTGATTTGAACAATTTAGAATCTACACTACCCCAGGATGTTTCCACATAAGTTTCAGCTTTTCAGGCACAGTGGTTCTTGAGAAGAAGATTTTCAAAGATTTTTCCTATATATTTCTATGAAAAACTTTGATTCCCCATTGTGGCCCCGCCCAATCCCCGGGGGTTATGATTTGAACAATTTAGAATCTACACTACCCCAGGATGCTTCCACATAAGTTTCAGCTTTTCTGACACAGTGGTTCTTGAGAAGAAGATTTTCAAAGATTTTTCCTATATATTTCTATGTAAAACTTTGATTCCCCATTGTGGCCCCGCCCAATCCCCGGGGGTTATGATTTGAACAATTTAGAATCTACACTACCCCAGGATGTTTCCACATAAGTTTCAGCTTTTCAGACACAGTGGTTCTTGAGAAGAAAATTTTCAAAGATTTTTCCTATATATTTCTATGAAAAACTTTGATTCCCCATTGTGGCCCCGCCCAATCCCCGGGGGTTAAGATTTGAACAATTTTGAATCTACACTACCCCAGGATGCTTCCATATAAGTTTCAGCTTTTCTGGCACAGTGGTTCTTGAGAAGAAGATTTTGAAAGATGTTTCCTATATATTTCTATGTAAAACTTTGATTCCCCATTGTGGCCCCGCCCAACCCCTGGGGGTCATGATTTGTATAATTTAGAATCTACACTACCCCAGGATGCTTCCACATAAGTTTCAGCTTTTCTGGCACAGTGGTTCTTGAGAAGAAGATTTTCAAAGATTTTTCCTATATATTTCTATGTAAAACTTTGATTCCCCATTGTGGCCCCGCCCAATCCCCGGGGGTCTTGATTTGAACAATTTAGAATCTACACTACCCCAGGATGTTTCCACATAAGTTTCAGCTTTTCAGGCACAGTGGTTCTTGAGAAGAAGATTTTCAAAGTTTTTTCTATATATTTCTATGAAAAACTTTGATTCCCCATTGTGGCCCCGCCCAATCCCCGGGGGTTATGATTTGAACAATTTAGAATCTACACTACCCAAGGATGCTTCCACATAAGTTTCAGCTTTTCTGACACAGTGGTTCTTGAGAAGAAGATTTTCAAAGATTTTTCCTATATATTTCTATTTAAAACTTTGATTCCCCATTGTGGCCCCGCCCAATCTCCGGGGGTCTTGATTTGAACAATTTAGAATCTACACTACCCCAGGATGCTTCCACATAAGTTTCAGCTTTTCAGACACAGTGGTTCTTGAGAAGAAGATTTTTTAATGACCCCACCCTATTTTTGTCTTTTCTTGATTATCTCCCCTTGCGAGGGGATATGTCCCTTCATTTTAACAATTTAAATTTCCCTTCACCCAAGGATGCTTTGTACCAAGTTTGGTCAAAATTGGCCCAGTGGTTCTTGAGAAGAAGTCGAAAATGTGAAAAGTTTACAGACAGACGGACGGACGGACGGACGACGGACACAATGTGATCAGAAAAGCTCACTTGAGCCTTCGGCTCAGGTGAGCTAAAAAATGACCAGTAATCAAGAGCCCTGCAGGGGGATAGAAATTTAATTAAAGGAGTGGCTTAAAAGATGTGAGATCCCTTACCAAAGTAAAATTATTGCAGCAATATTGCCGCTATATTGCGGCAACATTGCAGCAACACATTTTTGTCACCAGAAACAAGCTTTTTGGGTTAGTGAAATATCACCGCTAGCGGCAACAACTTCTGGTGACATTCTGGCAATACTGCCAGAAAAAATGAAATATCATGCTAGCTGCAACAACTTCTGGTGACATTCTGGCAATACTGCCAGAAAAAAACTTTCTGGCAACATCTAGGATTACCCATGAGCCATTTGTTGAGCATGCTCAGTCATTTACTTCCTCTTTTTAAAAAAAGTGGAGGGAATTCAAAGGCAAGCAGGTTTTGCTTCATTACTGACTTGTATTCAGTTAATTAGAGTAGTTAATTGTGTACAGTGGGATTAGTCAAGATGAGCAGTAAGACTGCATAGTGTGGAATGACTAGAAAAAAGAATTTAAGCAGAATTATAGGAATGTGTACTCTGTTTCCATATCATCAGACTTGGTGAGTCAAAACCAAATGAATATTCTTTTTGAGATGAATGATTCAATGGAGATAAAATTGGAAAAATTATATGTGTTTCAATTAGTGCTTGTGTCTCATGCATGCATACTAGACTTGTATGTCTATATATCCTAGAGTAGCAGGAAAAGATGAATTAAAGCATGTAAATATTTGAAAATTAATGCAGAGTTGCTGGAAATTTTCACAGTGGCATATTAATTATGTTTCTATAAACATTTTTTCTGCGCCCGTCTCGATAGATCGGGGGTACATATTGTTTTTGTCCTGTCTTTTTGTTTGTAAACTTTAACCTTCACCATTACTTTTGAACCAATGAGAGATAAAGATTTCATATTTGGTATGTCTACTCCACTAATTAAGTTCTTTCAAATGACATCAAGGTCAATGACCTTGTGACCTTGACTGTGACCTATATGCTAAAAATAGCTTTTTCGAATATTCATCATAACTTAAAATTAATGAAATATAGAGACTTTATATTTAGTGTGCATAATTCACTAATTAAGCTTTTTCAAAAAACACCTGAAGGTCAATGACCTTGAGACCTTGGCTGTGACCCATATCCTTAAAATAGATTTTTTGACACTTGGAAATAAATCTTGAGTCATAAAAGATAGAGAACTTGTATTAAGTATGCACCCTTCATTAATTAAGTTCTTTCAAATAACACCAAGGTCAATGACCGTGGGACCTTGACTGTGACCATATACTTAAAATAGATTTTTTGAAACGTCAACATAACTTTTGAGTCATAAAAGATGGAGAATTCATATTTGGTATGCACCCTTCACTAATTAAACTCTTTCAAGTAACACCATGGTTAATGACAATTTGACCTTTATTGTGACCCATATGCTAAAAATAGCCATTTTGATCCTCTGTCATAAATTTTGAACTATAAGAGATACAGACTTCATATTTAGTATGCATACTCCACTAATTAAGTTCTTTCAAATGACACCAAGATCAATGACCTTGTGACCTAAGTCACCTTGACTGTGACCCATATGCTATAAATAGCTTTTTCAAACTTTATTACCACCAGGCGCATAGTGTTTCACAAACATATCTTGATTTTCATTCTGATGATCAACATAATTTTCTATCTGTTCAAAGAATAGCAGAAGAAGGTATTTCTTATTGACCCTGTGGCTTGCTATTGTTTGTTATATTCCTCAGCACAGTTTGTTAATTGTTAGATTGATAGATCATTATTTCTATTAAATACCAATTTATATCTAACAATATTGCGGCAATAATGCCGGAAGATGTTGCCAGAAGAAAAATATTTTGGTCATGATTTGCAGCAATATTGCCGCAACCCCTTTCTGGCAATATTGCCGCAAAGTTAATTAACATACGAAAAACGATATAGCCGCAATATTGCGGCAATAATGCCGGAAGATGTTGCCAGAAGATCAATATTTATGTCATGATTTGCAGCAATATTGCCGCAACCCCTTTCTGGCAATATTGCCGCAAAACTAATTTACATACGAAAAACGATATAGCCGCAATATTGCGGCAATGTATTGCCAGAATGTTGCTGCAATATTGCGGCAATAAAGCCACAAGATGTTGCCAGAAGGTCTATATTTTGGTAAGGGATACATTTTACGGTTGAGTAATTCTGAACACTGATTTCGGTGGATAGTAACTAAATTTCTCTTCTAACAAATTTTTCATCATTTTCAGTCATGCATGCTACCCTGCGTTTCTTTTTTCTTTGAGTATATATAATATGAAACAACAATTAGCAGTTTCAGATCTGTCTATTCATCAACATACCAAATTTGAAGCTAATAGGACAAAGCTTACATGATAATATTTGATAAATAAATTTCATTTTTGAAGAATCATGAGGACGTGAATTACTATGCTTCACTTCAGCATATTTCAGAGCGTTGTCATTTTAATATGATTAACTTGCCAGCATGAACCATTGTATTCATGTACATGTACCTTAAGAATTTCAAAAACCAAATTCATTTAAATTTTTTATATTTACATTTTTTGTCTGATGATTTGCCACAAATCCTTGCAGGGCTCTTATTAGTAATGCACAAACAAATTTGTTAAACACTTCTAAGCAAATTTAAATCAATATTAAACAAGAGGCCAAGGGGCCACAGCACTCACCTGAGCACATCGGGCTTGAATTTATCCCCCCCCCCCTCCAGGCGTTCATCATTTGAACAAATTTGAATCTACACTACCTGAGGATGATTCCATATAAAAACATGTATCACTAATCATAACTTTGAAGAACTTGAAAAGAAGATTTTAAAAGGTTTCCCTATATATCCCTATGTAAAACTTGGGTTGGCCATTTTGGCCCCACCCTAGCCCCGGGGGTCATGACTTGAACAAACTTGAATCTACACTACCTGAGGATGATTCCACATGAGTTTCATCTTTCCTGGCCCAGTGGTTCTGGAGAAGAAGATTTTTAAAGATTTTTCCTATATATACTTATGTAAACAAGGGTCGGCCATTTTGGACCCACCCTTGCCCCGGGGGTCATGATTTGAACAAACTTGAATCTACACTACCTGAGGATGACTCCACATGAGGTTCATCTTTCCTGGCCCAGTGGTTCTCAAGAAGAAGATTTTTAAAGATTTTTCCTTTATATTCCTATGTAAAACAAGGGTCGGCCATTTTGGCCCCTTCCTTGCCCCGGGGGTCATGATTTGAACAAACTTGAATCTACACTACATGAGGATGAATCCACATGAGTTTCATCTTTCCTGGCCCAGTGGTTCTCAAGAATAAGATTTTTAAAGATTTTTCCTATATATATTTCTATGTAAAACAAGGGTCAGCCATTTTGGCCCCATCCTTGCCCCAGGGGTCATGATTTGAACAAACTTGAATCTACACAACCTGAGGATGATTCCACATGAGTTTCATCTTTCCTGGCCTACTGGTTCTGGAGAAGAAGATTTTTCCTATATATTCCTAGTATGTAAAACTTGGGTCGGAAATTTTGGCCCCACCCTAGCCCCGGATGTCATGATTTGAACAAACTTGAATCTACACTACCTGAGGATAATTCAACATGTGTTTCATCTTCCCTGGCCCAGTGGTTCTCGAGGAGAAGATTTTTAAAGATTTTTCCTATAAATTCCTATGTAAATCAAGGGTCGGCCATTTTGGCCCCGCCCTTGCCCCAGGGGTCATGATTTGAACAAACTTGAATCTACACTACCTGAGGATGATTCCACATGAGTTTCATCTTTCCTGGCACAGTGGTTCTCAAGAAGAAGATTTTTAAAGATTTTTCTTATATATTCCTATGTAAAACAAGGGTTGGCCATTTTGGCCCCATCCTTGCCCCAGGGGTCATGATTTGAAGCAACTTGAATCTACACTACCTGAGGATGATTCCACATGAGTTTTTCCTGGCCTAGTGGTTCTGGAGAAGAAGATTTTTCAAGATTTTTCCTATATATTCCTGTATGTAAAACTTGGGTCGGAAATTTTGGCCCCACCCTTGCCCCGGGGGTCATGATTTGAACAAACTTGAATCTACACTACCTGAGGATGATTCCACATGAGTTTCATCTTTCCTGGCCCACTGGTTCTGGAGAAGAAGATTTTTAAAGATTTTTCCTATATATTCCTTTTTAAAACTTGGGTCGGCCATTTTGGCCCCACCCTAACCCCGAGGGGTCATGATTTGAACAAACTTGAATCTACACTACCTGAGGATGATTCCACATGAGTTTCATCTTTCCTGGCCCAGTGGTTCTCAAGAAGAAGATTTTTAAAGATTTTTCCTATATATTCCTAAGTAAAACAAGGGTCGGCCATTTTGGCCCCTTCCTTGCCCCGGGGGTCATGATTTGAACAAACTTGAATCCACACTACCTGAGGATGATTCCACATGAGTTTCATCTTTCCTGGCCAAGTGGTACTGGAGAAGAAGATTTTTCAAGATTTTTCCTATATATTCCTATGTAAAGCAAAGGTCGGCCATTTTGGCCCCTTCCTTGCCCCGGGGGTCATGATTTGAACAAACTTGAATCCACACTACCTGAGGATGATTCCACATAAGTTTCATCTTTCCTGGCCCAGTGGTACTGGAAAAGAAGATTTTTCAAGATTTTTCCTATACAGTACCGACCAGACCCAACCTGACACCAAAGCAGTCCCAGAAAGCAGTCCCCGGGACTGCTTTGGGACCGCTCTGGGACTGCTCTGGGACCGCTCTGGGACTGCTCTGGGACCGCTCTGGGACTGCTCTGGAACTGCTATGGGACTGCTCTGGGACTGCTATAAAAAGCAGTCCCAGCAGTCCCAGCAGTCCCAGCTGCCCCTGGGACTGCTTTCTGGGACTGCTTTGTTCACTCATGTGTGAAAAAGGTTCTGAGTGACGTGATAGCTCCGCCCCCTTGTGTATTCTGAATTTGCAGGCTCCCTGTTGTTTTGTTTACTTGCAGCAGAGAGGAGTTTCAACTGTTTAATAACCAAGGATTTCTTACATTCTTTTAATAAGTAGAGATTATTATAGTTAATTGATATTTTCAGGGACTGTATATTTACACAAATGAATGTGAATTTAGAATAAATAAAAAAAAATAAAGTTGATAAATAAGGAGTTCATGATAAAATTTTTATATTTAAAAATAAACTACAAGTTTATGAGAAAAAAATAGCTACATGTGGGCCTTTTTTAATTATTTAATGTTAAATTTGAATATGTACTCAAAATTTGCATTGGTACTAATTAGAAATAATCATTACAGTTAGATATAAATGTTTTTTATTTAAAATGCTACACATTTTATAATGACCACGCTAAAAAAAGACTATTCAATGTAACCCTCAAATAAAACCCAACAATTTATTAAATGACCATGAAATAAACTTATGCTTCTATTCTCCCGTAACAAAAACTATGTGAATAATCATTGCATTAGGGAATTGATGAATTACCGGTAGCTTTTAATTAATAAAAAAGTTATTAAAAGAGTACATCTATAATATTTATTTTAAAAAAAATGGAAATACCAGGAATTGTGATTTATTTCTTTTTTGTTTTGCTACTGTTTACCTGGCCGATTAATGTTTATAAGATGGTATCAACACCCATCGTTTCAATCGCCTTTGGGCAGAAAAATCGATACTGTTATTTGGGTATTTGTATCAGCCCTAACAAAAAAATACTATAGTAAACTATAGTTAACTATAGTTTACTATAGTTAACTATAGTACCAAAGTTTTAACTTTGGAACTTTGATTTACTATGGTGAAAACTTTGGAACTTTGATTTACTTTGGTGAAAACTTTGGAACTTTGATTTACTATGGCGAAAACTTTGGAACTTTGATTTACTATGGTAAAAACTTTGGAACTTTGATTTACTATGGTGAAAACTTTGGAACTTTGATTTACTATTATGAAAACTTTGAAACTTTGATTTACTATGGTGAAAACTTTGGAACTTTGATTTACTATAGTAAAAACTTTGGAACTTTGATTAAGCACTTTAAACCCTTAAGATTATGGTTTTGCTTCCCATTCTGTACATTATATAAATTTCAAGTTTAAGATTCATTAAAACTTCAGAATTTTTTTTTCTAAAAACCCAAGTCGTCCCCCAAATAGAACAAAGTACAAGAAATTGTTTTAATGTAAAAATAGTCTCTTTCATAGATAAATGAGCAGTATTTATTTAAATATTTTTAATTTTAATTATAAATAATTGTAAATAATTAAAATATTCAAGTTGTTAAAGTAATTACAAAAAAACATTGGAACTTTGATTTACTATAGTAAAAACTTTTGAACGTTGTTTAACTATCGTAAAAACTTTGGAACTTTGATTAACTATGGCGAAACCTTGGAAGTTTGATTTTCTATGATGAAAACTTTGGAACTTTGATTTACTATGGCGAAAACTTTGGAACTTTGATTTACTATGGTGAAAACTTTGGAACTTTGATTTACTATAGTGAAAACTTTGGAACTTTGATTTACTATGGCGAAAACTTTGGAAAACTTGGGAACTTGGAACTTTGATTTACTATAGTAAAAACTTCGGAACTTTGATTTACTATGCTGAAAACTTTGGAACTTTGATTTACTGTAGTAAAAAATTTTGGAACTTTGATTTACTTTTGTGAAAACTTTGGAACTTTGATTTACTATGGTGAAAACTTTTGAACTTTGATTTACTTTAGTAAACTATATATAACTAAAGTTTACTATAGTATTTTTTTGTTAGGGAGTGTTACACATCATTGAACATGCTGGTAAACAATGACCCTAATTTCAATTTATTTAATGCGAAAAAAGTGATAAACGAAATGTGTTTAAATTTCTTCCGGGATTAATTAATTTTGAACATAATCTGAAGCTTCCATTCTGGTGATTTACAGATGTACACTCTAACATTTACAAATAAAACACTTAAAACTAAGTTTTATAGAACTAGGCATTAACGATAATTAAATTGACATGTCAGCAAAAATAATCATGACTGAAAAATAATACTTGGCAAAATTAACAAGGATTTTTTTACAAGCCCCAATACTTAAGAGAACTCTAACTCTAACTTTAGAGTATCCCGATAGTCTAAAATGGCCATATAATGATAAGATCTATTTAGATCTAAAGCTTCTTCTGGTGGAAAATATTTAATTTACGTTTAATTTTCTGTATAAAAAATAAATATGGGAACCAGTATCAATCACAAAAGAGTTATTAATATACCCAAGAATTATGATTAAATATTCATGTTCAGTGTAATACATATATGTACATGTAAGTGCGAAAGCCTTCTTCCTCCAATAAATATTATTAATAATTATTTCAATTTTTATGCGCGTACATGTTCTGTTCATAAATGACCTTCGCATACATGTAAGGATTCCTGGCATACTACACAGAATCAATTTCTACTGCCTTTTATAGTTCCATTGTTTATTGGAAATCTCATTTCTGAGTTAGCTCCGCCCATTAAATTAATACACCCCGCCCACTCGGACTGCTGGGACTGCTTTCTGGGACTGCTCTCTGGGATCGCTGGGACTGCTGGGACCGCTCTGGGACTGCTGTGGGACTGCTCTGGGACCGCTGTGGGACTGCTCTGGGACCGCTGTGGGACTGCTTTAGCAGTCCCAGAAAGCAGTCCCCGGGACTGCTCTGGGACTGCTTTGTGTCAGGTTGGGTCTGGTCGGTACTGTATATTCCTATGTAAAACAAGGGTCGGCCATTTTGGCCCCTTCCTTGCCCCGGGGGTCATGATTTGAACAAACTTGAATCCACACTACCTGAGGATGATTCCACGTGAGTTTCATCTTTCCTGGCCCAGTAGTACTGGAGAAGAAGATTTTTAAAGATTTTTCCTATATGTTCCTATGTAAAACAAGGGTCGGCCATTTTGGCCCCTTCCTTGCCCCGGGGGTCATGATTTGAACAAACTTGAATCCACACTACATGAGGATGATTCCACATGAGTTTCATCTTTCCTGGCCAAGTGGTACTGGAGAAGAAGATTTTTAAAGATTTTTCCTATATATTCCTATGTAAAACAAGGGTCGGCCATTTTGGCCCCTTCCTTGCCCCGGGGGTCATGATTTGAACAAACTTGAATCCACACTACCTGAGGATGATTCCACATGAGTTTCATCTTTCCTGGCCCAGTGGTACTGGAGAAGAAGATTTTTCAAGATTTTTCCTATATATTCCTTTATAAAACTTGGGTCGGCCATTTTGGCCCCACCCTAACCCCGAGGGGTCATGATTTGAACAAACTTGAATCTACACTACCTGAGGATGATTCCACATGAGTTTCATCTTTCCTGGCCCAGTGGTTCTCAAGAAGAAGATTTTTAAAGATTTTTCCTATATATTCCTATGTAAAACAAGGGTTGGCCATTTTGGCCCCTTCCTTGCCCCGGGGGTCATGATTTGAACAAACTTGAATCCACACTACCTGAGGATGATTCCACATGAGTTTCATCTTTCCTGGCCAAGTGGTACTGGAGAAGAAGATTTTTCAAGATTTTTCCTATATATTCCTATGTAAAACAAGGGTCGGCCATTTTGGCCCCTTCCTTGCCCCGGGGGTCATGATTTGAACAAACTTGAATCCACACTACCTGAGGATGAATCCACATGAGTTTCATCTTTCCTGGCCCAGTGGTACTGGAGAAGAAGATTTTTCAAGATTTTCCCTATATATTCCTATGTAAAACAAGGGTCGGCCATTTTGGCCCCTTCCTTGCCCCGGGGGTCATGATTTGAACAAACTTGAATCCACACTACCTGAGGATGATTCCACATGAGTTTCATCTTTCCTGGCCCAGTGGTACTGGAGAAGAAGATTTTTAAAGATTTTTCCTATATGTTCCTATGTAAAACTTGGGTCGGCCATTTTGGCCCCACCCTTGCCCCGGGGGTCATGATTTGAACAAACTTGAATCTACACTACCTGAAGATGCTTCAACATGAGTTTAATCTTTCCTGGCCCAGTGGTTCTTGAGAAGAAGATTTTTTAAAAATGCCATTAATTTTTCTCTAATTCATAATTATCTCCCCTTAGAAGTGGGCGTGGCCCTTCATTTGAACAAACTTGATTCCCCTTTACCCAAGGATACTTTGTACCAAGTTTGGTTGAAATTGGCCCAGTGGTCCTTGAGAAGAAGATGAAAATGTGAAAAGTTTACGACTACAACGACAACAACAACAACGACAACGACGACAGACAACGGACAAATTTTGATCAAAAAAGCTCACTTGAGCCTTCGGCTCAGGTGAGCTAGTAAACAGAAAAATAACATATACACGATTTCAAAAATTCGCGCACTCAAGTTACTTCCCTTTACTATGACGTCAGACGAGGAAGCTCTAATCGCTTGTATCATAGACCTAAAGCGAAAGAGTTATCAATTTGATATCACAGGCCCAAACTTTACTTATTTTTCTTTTAATAAAAAATAATATAGCCCTTACCTTGTGTTTATTAGTAGGTAGGGGTATATAATTCCTTATTTAAAGAAAAATAAGTAACGTCAGGTGCCTGTGATAGTTATCACATGTTCATGATGTCTTTTCTTTTTCACCTGATGTCGGTATTATAATAGTACTATTAGAACCATTTATTGTTATTGATGCTTTTAACATGTTTTAAAAATACAATTAATCTCATTGACATGTATGAGTTAGCGGAATCGTTGCACTGGTAGTACACAGAATCATTTTCTTTCGTATACCTTGTACACGTGTATACCATATACTCCCCCCCCCCTTTCAAAAAAATATTTTTTTAAAGAAAACTTGTAACCTTTTCAACAGTTTTTTCTACGTTTTAAATATATTTCCTAACAATTTCGCATGTTCTGAAATCATTGTGTGGGAAAAGGTTTCCGGAAGATGTATACTGTTATTTGCCTCTACTCCAGCCATCAGTCTTCGTAATGAGATTCATCTTTCACTTTCACTTTTTCTGCATTGTTTGTACTTTTATTTGTCACATGTAGTGTATATTTACATATTGCAAAATATTAAGAGATCAGGGTCTGGATCAATTACTGTGAATGTTGTACATGTTGATAAAACCCATAAACATAGTTACTTACCAGGCGCGGATCCAGGATTTGAAGTTAGAGGGGGCGCCAGAAGTAGGCAAGGGGACTGGGGGCCTCAAGGCGACCCCCAGTGCGTCCAGGGCAAAGCCCTGGTGGGGGCCCAGGGGGCGTAGCCCCTGGAAGCTCCTAGATTCTAGATATTTTGTAGGGTAAAAATGAGGTCTACCAAGTAGACATATTTACATTTTCTAGACGAAACTGTGATTTACGTTAACTTTGACAATTTTAAGGGGGGCGCGCGCGCCGGGTGTTCCCCCCTTAAATCCGTCACTGCTTACCCGATTGAACAGGCGTGATATATTTTCCGACTTTATTATTATTATTATTATTTTTTACATAGACACTCCGATATTTCAGCGATTATTCAAGCTCAGTTTTCTAACACTTTTCATGTTTAATAGATAACACAGATGCCGGGATATTGTTCATCTAAAGTTATAATATTGAACAATTTGCATAAAAATCTGACAATATTCCTTATTTATACATGCTCTTGAATGGACGCTCATCCACGTGCTTCAAGGTATCACACCGGTAATTGACCAATCAAAATGAACTTAGAACTTAGTCAAATGTAGGTCCATATATATAGAATTAATTTTCTTTTCTTTTGAGGCGTTTTTCTATTTTCTTCCATGCCATTTTTACAACTTTGGTACCTGTGCCTAGTAAATTTCATGTACTTTGTGAATCAATAAAGGTTTTGGACAGAAACTATTTTTTTCATGGCACAGGAGGCTACTTCCTGTAGTGCACTCGAGGTGTTTATAAACACAGTGAAAACACGTGGATTTGAGGGTAGCTCTGTTTGCAGATGGAAAAAGTCCGAAAATGCCGTGTGGGTACCCTGTTTTTTGGTGTCAGCTAATGTGACAGGTAATGTTTAACACCTCCTGCTAAATATTTTTACATGTAAACAAATACCTGATTTTTAACGATTTTTTATTCTATATAGAATTATATAGTGAAAACAATTACCGGTGTGATACCTTACAGGTCCCGCTTCTCAATCGGTTCACGGCCCGCCCGCACGTGACTTTTTTTTTAAACCGCGCCTATCGATGAACTAGTACATTCATGAAGAAATAAATAGAGAGTATTCAATGTTTTGTTGTTGAATATGGAATTTTATTTAAATTTTTATTTCACGAGTGCCAGTGGGACAGGAAATAATTTTTTTTATATATTTTCAAGAGTGCGAAGCACGACTGAAAATGTTAAAAAAAAAAAAAAAAAAAAAAATCCTGTCTCACGAGTTTATTTCGAAAATGTTATCGTCTTAAATTCTAGAAACTGGCTTGCTATTAATATCAATGATGTAAAGTTCCGTGATAAGTTTCAGTTCTTTTTGAAATCTGCATATTATTTGTTAAATTTAAAACAAAATCGTTATAGAATTTAAATCGATTTTTAGCAACAGGCAATGATTTCGCATGAAAGGGAAGAATCTGCTATTTCTTTGCACGAAGTGATTTGATTTCTTTTTATATACATGTGATGTAGGTTAAAAAAAACTTTTTAAACATTCATCGCATTCTCTTTGGAACTCTTTACGGCTGAGAATCCATCTGGAAATTGTAAATTTTAAAAATGAACGACATGCAGATTTGCAGTTGAATTCGTTTTTCAACATTACATTATTTCCTTATCGAATACATACATGTACAGTATATATACATGTATAGTTAGGTAAATATTTACAAAGCCATGTGTGTATGTTAATTGAGACTTAGAATTGAAATCAATCATATAATTTAAAGTCAAGATGTTATAACGGTATATTTTTTAGTGACATAGAAAAAATCTTAATTGGTCATGTTTTCGTAGAATGACTGACGTATGTATCATTGTTTACATAACAATGTGCGCAAAAATGAAAGTAGATTTAACATTACATGCCCATTGATTGTCAAGACAACATCTTCATTTAATTTACGTAAAGTACAACGGCTATAAATATAATAATGCAAGTCTTTTAACACAAAAATGTTTCCATTTAAGTACTTACGTTCAACTATGTTTTGAATCTTGTGCATTGTACCATGTGTAAATCTTACGTTTATCCTCGTTTGACGTCATCAATACATAAGGTAGGTAACTCTCCCGCAAGAGGGCGCGACTTTTTGGAATCGTGTATAAAATATTATAAAATTCATTCAACACTAATTTTATTTTAAAAAAAACCAGTGGCTAACATTGTGTAATATATTTAAATAATTGGAATTTTAAAAAAAAAATTCAGTTCATCTTAAACTTTTGATCATTTATTAATTGAATTTTTGAGAATATATGTAATAGTCTAAACGCTTACAAAGTAAGATCGCCCATGTTCTGTCAACTTCGTCTTTGTGGTCTTCTTAACCTCAGAGTCTTCTTTATTTCTGGATTCCTTGAAAAACATGGCAAGCTTTTAATCTTTTCCTTTCATAATAAACAAGATGTATTTGTGAAACACTATGTGCCCGCCGGCAACAAAGTTAAAAAAAATCTATTTTTAGCATATTGGTCACAGTCAAGGTCACAAGGTCATTGATCTTGGTGTCGTTTGAAAGAACTTAATAGGTGGAGTATGCATACCAAATATGAATTCCCTATCCCTATTCCCTATCAAATATGAATTCCCTATCCCTATCCAATGGTTCAAAAGTTATGGCAAAAAGTGGAAAAAGCTATTTTTAGCATATAGGTCACAGTCAAGGTCACAAGATCATTGACCCTGTTTGTCATTTGAAAGGACTTTATAAGTGGAGCAAGCATACCAAATATGAAGTCCCTATCTCCTATGGTTCAAAAGTTATGACAAACAGTGGAAAAAGCTATTTTTAGCATATAGGTCACAGTCAAGGTCACAAAGTCATTTACCTTCATGTCAATTGAAAGGACTTTATTAGTTGAGCATGCATACCAAATATGAAGTCTCTATCTCTGATGGTTCAAAAGTTATGGTGAAGGTTAAAGTTGACAACAGACAAACAGACAGACAGACAGGACAAAAACAATATACGCCCAGGATCTATCGATCCAGGCGCATAAAAACGTATAATCAACAGAAAATTGCATAAAATTCTAAAACTTTATTAAAGGTTCTTGAGCACCTACCATATGCTTAGAATGACAAGTATTTTTGAACTTGTTAAAAGAATGGCTCAACCTAGCTTCGAAGGCAGAATCTGCATGAAAAAATAGATTGTTTCCATAATAATTTCTTACAAGAGGCCCAAGGGCCTTGAATCGCTCTTCTGATAAATTGTACAACCTATCACTTGTATTTGAAGCCTCTAACCCTAAGTATCCTATGACCAAAGTTGCACCACCTGACAAAGTTTGATGATTCTTAGCCAATAAGGACTACTTCTTGGTCTACATTCTTGGAAAACCCAAAATGCATCAACTTACACAGTTTGACTATTCTAAGCCAATAAATACCTAAGATACTTAAAATAGCCATAAAATGTCGAAAGTAGGTCACTGTGACCTAATTTTTGGTCGTCACTCTCCGAAAACCCAAAATGCATCAACTCACAAAGTTTGATGATTCTTAAGCCAATTTGTACCGGAAATACTTAAATATAGCCATAAAATGTCAAAAGTAGGTCACCATGACCTAATTTTTGGTCGTCACTCTCCGAAAATCCAAGATGCATCAACTGACAAAGTTTGATGATTCTAAGCCAATAAATACCTAAGATACTTAAATATAGCCATAAAATGTCGAAAGTAGGTCACTGTAACCTAATTTTTGGTCGTCACCCTCCGAAAACCCAAGATGCATCAACTGACAAAGTTTGATGATTCTAAGCCAATTTGTACAGGTAATACTTAAATATAGCCATAAAATGTCAAAAGTAGGTCACCATGACCTAATTTTTGGTCGTCACTCTCCTAAAACACAAGATGCTTCAACTCACAAAGTTTGATGATTCTAAGCCAATAAATACCCAAGATACTTAAATATAGCCATAAAATGTTGAAAGTAGGTCACCGTGACCTAATTTTTGGTCGTCACTCTCCAAAACCCAAGATGCATCAACTGACAAAGTTTGATGATTCTAAGCCAATAAGTACCGGAGATACTTAAATATAGCCATAAAAATGTCAAAAGTAGGTCACCATGACCTAATTTTTGGTCGTCACTCTCCGAAAACCCAAGATGCATCAACTCACAAAGTTTGATGATTCTAAGCCAATAAATACCTAAGATACTTAAATATAGCCATAAAATGTCGAAAGTAGGTCACCGTGACCTACATTTTGGTCGACATTTTTCAGAGTCCCAAGATGCATCTCCTGACCAAGTTTGATGATTGTAGGTCTGAAGGTAATCAAAAAATGCCTTTTAAACAATTTGAAAACATATGCCTGCAAAATTCTAAAAGTAGGTCACAGTGACCTACTTTTTCTTAAATATGTTTTAAGGTCCCATTTGGCCAAGATGCAGCAACTTACAAGATTTGATGATTCTAACCCTTTCAGTGCCTGAAATAATGGGATTAAATGTTTTAAAAAGGTTAAGTCATAAAGTTCAAAAAGTAGGTCACGGTGACCTACTTTTAGGTTGACGTTGTTCAAGGACCCAAGATGCATCAACTGACTAAGTTTCATGATCATAGGCCTTAAAGTGTCCAAAATATGCCTTCAAATCAATTTGAAAACAAATGCCCGCAAAATTAAAAAAGTAGGTCACCGTGACCTACTTTTGAGTTAACATGATGTGAAGTCCTAAGATGCATCAACTTACAAGATTTGATGATCCTAGCCCTTATAGTAAGCAAAATATAAACATTTTTATTAATTGTAAATTTAGGTCAACTTCAAAGTGACCTTGAGGCCACGCCCTTTGCCCCAGGGTCATGCCTTGAACAATTTTTAATCTTCAACATATCCTGATCCTTGTATGTAAGTTTGGTGAAAATCTGCCTGGCGGTTCTGGAGAAGAAGATTTTTTAGCAACTAGTACTTTTGGTTTTGTTTTCCTGATTATCTCCCCTTGTTTTTGGGTCCCAACCCTTATTTAAGTACAAATGGTAGCCCTTGGGCCAAGGATACCCTGTGGCAAATTTGGTACTGATTGGCCAAAGGGTTCTTGAGTTATGGCCCATATTCTAAAAAGTTAACGCACACCGCACACCGCACAAATAGCCATAGCATTAGCTTTTTGAGCCTTTGGCTCAGAAGAGCTAATAATAGGGTTAATTAGTGTTTAACTTTTGTGTTTATATCATGTATAAAGATATTTAATATTTTGCAAAATCTAGCAAAACATCTAATGGTGACAAATGTATTATGAAGTGCATTTTTTTTTATTTTCAGAATCTATAAAAACATCAATTATATTTATCAAATTTATCTAAACTCTTACTTTTTTCTAAATCATCCATCCCTGAACCATTTCTAAACGAAAAAAAAATCCATATTTCAAGTTGCTAATTAAAACCCAAATGCTGTAATATGCTCCTTTCTAATCAGTAGCGTTTCAAAATTTGAATGTACTTTTCAACAACTTTTCAACATTTTCTCAATAAAAAAAATCAAGTATATATACAAATTAAAACATGGAAGAGAAATTTTCTTCTAAACTTAATATTTTGTATAATAATGTAAAAATTGGCATGCAATAACGATATGCTATAAACGTTACATATTTCATGTCCTTTTTGTTTTTTATTTCAGTAAGCTATCTTTAAGCAGATTTGTTTTCTAATTTTTTTAACAGAATTTGAGCAGTTTTTCTCTAGCCAAAGTTTTAATGTTGTTTGCTTTTGAAGTACAAAATACGAAATATATACATTTTTATTAGCGAGAGCAGCAAACATTTTGCGATGTTCATCATTGCAAGCTTTTAAAACAATGCCGCAGCAAAGAAAAAATTCAGTCTTTGCACAATGATCCAAAGAATTTTTTTCCGCAGTTACTCTAAACCATGATGCATCACTTGTTAAAGCTACTTTCTCGTGAGAAAAAAAGCATCAAGTTATATAAAAAAGTTAACTTGCCTAAATTGATTTAATGGATATATATTGCAGATATAAAAGTCATATTTCAACTATGGAAGAGTTAAAGTTCTTAGTGTGCTCTTTTGTAAAATGTAAAAAATCTCTTGGAATTTCTTGGACAAGCCTTACATAAACATGTAAACAATATGTTGGATGTCGGTAAACAAATCTTTAAGTAACAACCAGAAGTCTCTGTCGAGACTGTAGCTCTACTGGTTTGTACTTATCAAAAACTATTGCACTATTTTATGTATCTTTGTGTAGTCTACTTGTGTACCAACTTATTTTGAAATCAGACCAGAAGTCTCTGTCGAGGTTGTAGCTCTACTGGTTTGTACTTATCAAAAACCATTGCACTATTTTATGTATCTTTGTGTAGTCTACTTGTGTGCCAACTTATTTTGAAATCAGACAAAAACTGTAGAAGGAGTAGCGTTTTTAAGGAATTCCACAGAAAATTCTATTTTGAGTAACCATAGCAATACCGTTCATCGAAATCAAAAACTGATGCAATATTCTATGTATCTTAGTGCAGTCTACTTGTGTGCAAAGTTATATTGAAATCAGACAAAAACTGTAGAAGGAGTAGCGTTTTTAAGGAATTTTACAGAAAATTCTATTTTTAGTAACCATGACAACACCGTTCATTGAAATCAAAAACCGGTGCACCATTCTATGTATCTTAGTGTAGTCTACTTGTGTGCCAAGTTATACTGAAATCAGACCAAAACTGTAGAAGGAGTAGCGTTTTAAAGGAATTTCACAGAAAATTCTATTTTTAGTAACCATGGCAACACCGTTCATCGAAATCAAAAATCGATGCACTATTCTATGTATCTTAGTGTAGTCTACTTGTGTGCCAAGTTATACTGAAATCAGACCAAAACTGTAATAGTAGCGTTTTTAAGGAATTTCACAGAAAATTCTATTTTTTGTAACCATGGCAACACCGTTCATCAAAATCAAAAACCGATGCACTATTCTATGTATCTTAGTGTAGTCTACTTTTGTGCCAAGTTATACTGAAATCAAACTAAAATTGTAGGAGGAGTAGCGTTTTGAAAAATTCTTTACAGACGGACAGACAGACAGACGGACGGACGCTGGACGCATTACTATCGCATAAGCTCTTCTGGTCTCTGACCAGTAGAGCTAACAAAAACTGTAGAAGGAGTAGCGTTTTTAAAGAATTCCACAGAAAATTCTATTTTGAGTAACCATGGCAATACCGTTCATCGAAATCAAAAACCGATGCACTATTCTATGTATCTTAGTGTAGTCTACTTGTGTGCCAAGTTATATTGAAATCAGACCAAAACTGTAGAAGGAATAGCATTTTAAAGGAATTTCACAGAAAATTCTATTTTTAGTAACCATGGCAACACTGTTCATCTAAATCAAAAAACGATGCACTATTCTATGTATCTTAATGTAGTCTACTTGTGTGCCAAGTTATACTGAAATCAGACAAAAACTGTAGGAGTAGCGTTTTTAAGGAATTTTACAGAAAATTCTATTTTTAGTAACCATGGGAACACCGTTTATCGAAATCAAAAACCGATGCACTATTCTATGTATCTTAGTGTAGTCTTCTTGTCTGCCAACTTATATTGAAATCAGACAAAAACTGTAGAAGGATTGATTGATTGTATATTGTTTAACGTCCCTCTTGAGAATTTTTCACTCATATGGAGACGTCACCGATGCCGGTGAAGGGCTTCAAATTTAGACCTATACTCGGCACTCAGGGCCATTGAGCAGTGAGGGTTCTTTATCGTGCCAACGCCTACCGTGACACGGGACCTACGTTTTTAAGGTCATATCCGAAAGACCCGTGACTTTCACTTCTAGTGCCGAGCGCTTGGCGAAGGAACAGTCACTACCTTTGTTTACGTCTTAGGTATGACGCGGCGCCGCATTCGAGAATCGAACCCGGGCCTCCCGATCACGAAGCGAACCCTCTACCACTAGGCTACCGTGACCGGTAACTGTAGAAGGAGAAGCGTTTTTCAAGGAATTTCACAGAAAATTCTATTTTAAGTAACCAAGGCAACACTGTTCATCGAAATCAAAAACCGATGCACTATTCTATGTATCTTAGTGTAGTCTACTTGTGTGCCGAGTTATATTGAAATCAGACAAAAACTGTAGAAGGAGTAGCGTTTTTAAGGAATTTCACAGAAAATTCTATTTTTAGTAACCATGGCAACACCGTTCATCAAAATCAAAAACCGATGCACTATTCTATGTATCTTAGTGTAGTCTACTTGTGTGCCAAGTTATATTGAAATCAGACCAAAACTGTAGAAGGAGTAGCGTTTTAAAGGAATTTCACAGAAAATTCTATTTTTAGTAACCATGGCAACACCGTTCATCAAAATCAAAAATCAATGCACTATTCTATGTATCTTAGTGTAGTCTACTTGTGTGCCAAGTTATATTGAAATCAGACAAAAACTGTAGAAGGAGTAGCGTTTTTAAGGAATTTCACAGAAAATTCTATTTTTAGTAACCATGGCAACACCGTTCATCGAAATCAAAAACCGATGCACTATTCTATGTATCTTAGTGTAGTCTACTTGTGTGCCAAGTTATACTGAAATCAAACTAAAATTGTAGGAGGAGTAGCGTTTTGAAAAATTGTTTACAGACGGACAGACAGCTAGACAGCTAGACGGACGCCGGACGCATTACTATCGCATAAGCTCTTCTGGTCTCTGACCAGTAGAGCTAAAAATCAAATGAATCATTTTATTGTTGTGGACTTTATATGCATCAAGAGAAGAAACGACAACAATATCAATTTTATCTATTGTTTATATTTTATGTTTATCATCTTAATACAATGCACACGCTTCTAAAATGTCGTATTTTTATTAAAGGATGATGAATTTAGGGTTCTTGCACTCTTACATGTATGTCAATCACCATGATTACACATAGTTTATCTATTCTTTAATCCGAATGACAAATACATTTAATCTTTAAAATTGGATTGAGATTTGCAAGTTTTGTATTGTCCATAATGTCATGCTGTCCCAGTCAGATGACAAAACGTGCCACTAATTCTGAAGAGTTTCGTAATGGAAATCAAATGTATTGTAAATGAAACATTCTTCATTAACCTTCAGCACTGTTCATCCTTCTTTTTGGTAATGCAGCTTACATTAGATACGACATCATTTGACATCAGAGTCTAGATGTGCCAAATGTCATGTCACGTGTGGTTTGACGAACCTGATCTGAATTTCAATTGAATGAGTATACACGCTTGCCCTAAGGGTTGCTACGTCAACATTTTAAGTAAACTAGAGAAAAAATTACCTTGGCACGTTATTCCACATGGTATCCCTCTTATTGCATATATTCTGGAAAGTTTCTTCAAAATCACAAAATGTTTCAGAAGGTGGCTTTCTATAATAATACTCCTTTTCCATCATCCTCTCCACCAAATATGACTCATTATCTCCATGTTGACTGGGTTCTACAATATTATATAAATATACGTGATTCAGAAATTTTTAATTTTAAGAGATGAATTCTAAAATACAATTACACAGTGAAACTTGTCTAACCCTGATGTTGTGTATTCCGAAAGCTTGCCTAATACCATGTAAACATAAGGGGGCTGACTGGTGTTTTCATTGTGTTTCATGGTAATGCAAAGCATATTACGTACTCTTTAAAGCAATTTTTTTTCAATTCAATACAAAAACAAGAGGCCCAGGGGCTTTATAGGTCACCTGAGTATCATGTAACAACTTTCTAACATTGGTTCGTGTTTTAAACCAGAGGCCATGAAATTCACAATTTTGAAAGAGGCACCATTGCTTATCATAATTATACACTCAGCATGCTTACTCTAGTTACTTACATGTAATACCCAGAGGTAGATCAGAGTATGAAAGAGAAAATGCGTTTCCATTTTATAACCAGTTGTGCACCCCACCCCACAGAAACCACTGACCCTGGGGCAACGTATTTCCAAATTTTGGAGATTTTATCATAAATTTTATATCATCATAAATGGTCACAAAAGAGCCGATTTCAACACATTAATTTATTTTCTAAGAATTCATATATTTTCACTATATTATCATTAGAGCCCTGCCCCAACACCACAACCCCCAACCCAGGGGCCATAAAATTCATAATTTTGGAAGAAGCACTCTTGCTCATCATAAATATATACTAATTCTTAGTTTGTTTAATACCCAGGAGCAAAGAAGAAGATTTTTAAAGAAGTAATGTATTTTCACTAAAAAATCAAAATAGCCCACCCCCCTTACACCAAAACCCCTGACCCAGGGGCCATGAAATTCACAAATTTGGTTGAGGCACACTTGCTCATTATAACTACAGTAAAATTTGTCTAATCCAGACTCTGAGTACTCCGGATTTTTGTCCATTCCGTCTATAAATTTTAGTCCCATGCACTTCTTTAACCAATTCATAAGAAAAAATTCTGTGTAATCCGGACACTGTCTATTCTGTATTCCGAACGGCCATACTGGTCCCAACTGCTCATAATTAACGGTAATCATTCCCTCTAATCCGGCCACACCTGAGTTACTTCAAAGCAATTAACAACTTTCGTGGTGGATGTGATAATCTATGTTTACATTAGCATGATAAGTGCCATGAGACAAACTTAGTGAAATGCGGTGGTGACACAGCTCACTTGAAAAAAATATTATATGATTAAATTAGTACAATTTATAAAAAAAATAACTTTGTTTTAACTCCTTTGACCACATTATACCATAAACACAAAAAATATACGTACATGATTTACAAAACAAAATATAAATCGGGATCGAAAATCGAACGCATTTCAAAATGGCGCCATAACACTTTGGGGGAAGACGTAATTTTTTGCATAAAAATTAAAAGTTCAAACCAATAATTACATCCTAATAATTGTGCAATACTGTTTATACATTGAAAGAGCTCTTTGACAAGCGAAACCCGGTCAGCTTGATATATAGTAAGCCTATAGTACGCGTGCCTGTAGATTTTGATTGAGGTAACATTTCACCCGAGTTTCAAACTTCGCGAACAAATAAGAAAGTACAGTAAGTCATGTGAGACTATTTCATAATTTCTAGACTCCAAAATATTGATTGGTTTCATCATTTAACAATATTTATAATATGTAAATGATGTACTTGTAAATAAACAACGAAATGTTCGAAATTAATATATCCCTGCATTTTTCCTGCACTCCGGATTCTGTCTAAACCGGCCAAATTTTATGGAAAGGGCGAGAGCCGGTTTGGACAAATTATACCATATATACTAAGTTACTTCATTTAAGACACAGGAGCAGTGAAGAAGATTTTCAAAGAATTTTCACTATATAATCAATAGAACCTGAACCCCTGACCATGGGGCCATAAAATTCACAATTCTGGAATATGCACTCTTGTTAATCATAACTATAAACTTAGATAGTTTGTTTAATACCCTGGAGTAGAGGAGATTTTCAAAGAAATAATGTATTTTCACTACATAATCAATAGAGCCCCCTGACCCAGGAGCCATGAAATTCACAATTTGGAAGAAGCACTCTTGCTCATCATAACTACTTGGTTCGTTTTTAAAACCCAGGAGCAGAGGGCAGAGGAGATTTTCAAAGAAATAATGCACTTTTACTATATGATGTATATAGCTCCACCCTATCACTAGAACCCCTTACCCAGGGGCCATGAATTTCAAAATTTTGGTAGATTGATTTGATTGATTTATATTGTTTAACGCCGAGGCGGCAATATTTCAGCCATATTTTGGCGGAAATTTTGGTAGAGGACTCAATGCTGATTATAATCATGCCAGCAGTTTGATTGCTTGATGTCCAGAGGTATAGAAGAAGATTTTTAAAGATTGCATTAATTTTAGTGGTTTTGGCCCACCCCTCAGGCCCAAGGGGGCCAGGGACCAGGAAGTTCATAATTTTTGTTCCCGTTCACCCCTAGATGCTGTATACTAAATAATGGGTGGACTTAACGCCCTATTTTGGATCTTTTTGTGACTCCTCTAACAAGCTGTAAATGAAGTGAATCCAAAATATATTACGAGCAATGTATACTACATAATGGGTGGACTTAACGCCCTATTTTGGATTTTTTTTGTGACTCCTCTAACAAGCTGTAAATGAAGTGAATCCAAAATATATTATGAGCAACGGAAAGAGCTACATATACTTGGTTATATTAGGTGGAACATTTGTGCAAAAACAATGTCCTGTTGTCATGTATCAAAATTGAAGCAACAATACAGTCATGAGTGTCATATTCCGGAATTCGACATGTACCCAGAGTGGTTTTTATCTCACACAATCAATATTTATAGGAGGCGGGGCTATTGATTGGCGTCATTGTTGACATCTCTCTCTATCCCTCTCTCTCTCTCCAAAAATTCGAATATTTAGTGATATCAATATGAAATAAATTATTATTTTTAAAAGTGATGACACGTAAGATTAAAACAATATTTAATTTGCTAAATTCTGAAAACGGCAACAATACACACTCAAAGACATGATTTAGATCGAGGTCAGATTGAAGAATACAATGTAACTGTTTTCACGAGTACACTCGCAGGTGGACATCATGTGATGAATTGTAATATTTAACAGGTCAAACGAAGACATAACAATGGAAGCGAGAAGTTTGTTATGAACATGTTTTTTGATAAATTAAGTGTGAGCACACGTTTGTCGGCTCTTCTCCTTTAAATATACCATTATTTTGTTCAATATACAACTACAGTTTTCTTAAGAACAACCGACAAACATGTGCTGACTATGTATTCAGATGATGAAAAACGTGTGACCCTGATATTCATGAAATCTTCAGGCACCATGCCTTCGATATTTATTTGGTTTACCTCGAAAAGAGCGTTTTAAATTCATATCCGTTCCATGAATACACGGTTAAGATATCGGGGGTTTATATGATGGAAAAAAATTAACATTTTATGAAACTTAAATTTACAGCATTTTTTCTGGCCAGTTTAGTCCACCCATTCCTTGGTTGAAATTGGTTCAGTGGTTCCAGAGAAGAAGCTAAAAATGTTCAAAAGTTTAAGACCGACGTACAATGGATGAAAACAGATAGCAATAGGTCGCCTGATTTTACTCAGGTGGCCTTATAAAAAAAATATTCATGGCGGGGCATAAAAATTCAATGCGGCAGGATAAACTTGAATGTGGCGGGGCCTGAGAACCAATCTTAATTTTTTTTTTACAAAATGGCAAAAAAAAAGCTTGGGTCTGGTGCATTTTCAGTAAGTCGGCAGGCAACAGCAAACAAACAAATTTTTATTTTTAAAGTGTAAACATCGTAGGCATTATCTTCAATGGTAATTTTAAATTAATTAGCAAAGTTTGAAATTCTCTTTGAAAATGGCTACCAGAAGTGATCTTTGAGTACTGAACTTTTTTCCCCAAATGTGTCTCTGCAAAAACAACTTTCTATTCAAAAATATGATAAAATTAGTTATGCAGTTACCTCGACGAAACAAATGTGCCTGGACTTGAGAACCCTTCTTTCAATTTTAAGTATAGCCTCTTAAATTAAATTTCAATGTAACCAAATTGACAAACCTGGTATATCCTCCAGGTCGGTACAGCCTAGGTACCTAAGGGCCTCCCCATCATGGTTCCCCATCAGTTTGTGGTAATTACTGGATAATTCATAGAATCGGCCATGTACGGGCATGACACCATCCAAGCAATCCAGCAGACCACTGCATTCCTCATCTATTGTCTGAAATATTTTAGTAAAGATTAAAAGATTAAAGGTCAAATAAAACAACATACACAAATATATGTATATAAAGTCTGCTTTAATTTTCCTGAAAATATTGTTGCTTTTACAATGAATTTTATTAACTTGATTCTAAATTGCATGGGTTGATTAGCAGACATATACTACAGTATCCCATAGAGTTGATGGTGAAAATATACCATAATGTTGCGTGTATTAGGCGCAGTGGTGTAAAGGATGCATCCCCAAAGTTGGGGTTGAAAATCCTGAGAAAGACACATGCAGGTCCTATGTAAAAAGCGCACCCAAAAAATGCATAAACTGGATGTGACTTTACTTTTTCTAGTACAGTAACTTAAAATAAAATAATGAAAAATTTACAAATCTCAAACAAAAGTAGCATGTTAGTTCATATGTGAACAGTTAATTTAATCTTTTTAAGGCCTAGAAAAAAAATATGTTTGTTTCCGCTTTCCCGACCGACCCTAATTTATAGTGCCAACCCTAAATATTTTTTTAATGCTTTTGTCCCATGATGTGCAAGATTTCACCCAGGGTATTATAGTTTTCAACTTTGCAAGCTTTTCAAGACAGAAAGAAGTTTGGGTCAACTTTCTATTATAAGTTTAAGTCACAGAGATGTTAAAAAACATGATTTTTTTTTGTAATTAATGCTACTTCTATACATGTTTTGATTAAAGAAGCAAAAAAAAAATTTCAAAAAAAAAAATTGCCTACCTACCTACCCTCAATTTTTTCAGCCCTAAAGCGGAAACAAACATATTTTTTTTTTCTAGGCCCAATAATTATTTAACCAGAGATAATAATCCTTGATTATTTTCTTTTTAATTAATTCCAAGGCAAATGGTATAATGTATAATGCATACCAAGCGTGTTAGTATGTACATAAATAAAACTTGGTCAGACCTAAATTTGGCTTCTAGTAATTAAACAGTTCTTGGAATCCATCAATAATTTTCTTGAATGTAATAATGAACTGTTTTTAAAAATACGTTTTATATGTGTTTCTGACTGAAATATAGGCTAGTGTTTTAATAACGCAGGTGTTGAGGTGATACGTGTAATTGTTATATAAACAATGGTCTTGTTCTGTGTGACAACATAGACTGAGTTAAATATAGCAATGACACGGCAATAGAATCCCTCCAATTGTATATCTTAAATTGAAAAAAAAAAGCTATGGAATTAAAAATAGTTTAGAATTCAACACAAAGATTATACTTGTTGACTCATATATAGGTATTACTAAAATATTATAATATCTACATGTATGTCTTAAGCGACAAGCAGTTCGTTGATGCTTTAAGCGACAGTATTTCAAAATAGGGGAATATACAATGGAAATAAATTAAACATAAACAAAGATTGTTTTTCATCAGAATTATATTCATGAAACAGTTTCCTTTCTTTCAACACTTAGGGTATATATTTTAGTGTTGGCAAATTGGAGGATTTTTAGTAACCAGTTACTCACTTAATCTTCCAATCGAGTACCCAGTTCCTCGGATGATTTTTTGTTATAGTTTCCATATTTATTATTAATCTCATCCTTTTACATATTGATAGAAATAAATAATAAATGTTACATATATGAACTTTATTTACCATGTTTATGAATACAAACTCCAAAAACACAATATCTTCGAAGAATTTTGATTTTAAATGTCACTTGAAACAGGGAATTTATTTTTGTTTAAGAAAATAATTTTATCAACAACTGAAGAAGATATATGTAGCAATCGAGGAAAATTAATATACCCTGTAACATTAAATACAATTTCTTATATTTGTTGAGTTTCATGCAAGCCACTGGTATCGATTTATTTTTCAATCTTTTGTGACTTAGCATATTTGTAGTTCCACCCGTATACAACAACTTTGATTCATATGAATTCCATCTGACAGATTTCGAGTCAGCTGTTCTTTAACAATATTTCCATGCTTTAGATGTTTGCGGCAGCATCTTGTTAAAAGACTTAAAGTATGTTCTCTGACTAACACAGGTCTAAATGATGTGAATATAGACAAAATCATTGTCATTGTCATCATTGTCATTGTACCCCCTGGCAATTAAAGTCATCAATTAAACTAACCAAATCAAATCGATCCTATTTTTGAACCACTAGAGCAAGCCTTAACGGTAATTAAATTAGGGAAGTGTGTCAATATACATTGACAAATAACAAAAAAATTATTTTAAACATATTTACTAAAAAATGTATTTTTATCCGAGTAACCGAATAGCAGTTTTACTAACCAATACTCGCATTGTTCGACGGTTAACCGGGTACTCGTTGCCAACACTAGTATATTTCTACAACAGGTTGTGCTTATGTATATAACCTTCTGAAAATAGATAAACTTTGACATACAGAAATTGGATACAAAGAGTAATCAATTTAAATCGATCAGGAAAATGATCGTGAGAAAGTAATCTGAAAACAAGAGGCCCATGGGCCACATCGCTCACCTGAGTAACTTGGGTGATGCAGTACTTTACCAGATTTCCCCTCTTGCTATACCTATCGTACCACACTACCCTCTTCTCACTTATGATTTTAATACTTTAGAATCTACACTCCCACAGGATGCTTCAACACAAGTTTCAGCTTTCCTGGCCCTGTGGTTCTTGAGAAGATTCTAAAAAGTTTTTCCTAAATAGTGTATATCTATGTAAAACTTGGATTCCCTATTGTGGCCCTGCCCTACCCACGGGGATCATTATTTTAATAACTTCATATCTACACTAACCAAGGATCCTTCCACATAAGTTTCAGCTTTCCTGGCCCAGTGGTTCTTGAGAAGAAGATTTTTAAAGATTTGTTCTATATATTTCTATGTAAAACTTGGATTCCCTATTGTGGCCCCGCCCTTCCCCCGGGGGTCATGATTTTAACAATTTAATATCTACACTACCCAAGGATGCTTCCACATAAGTTTCAGCTTTCCTGGCCCAGAGGTTCTTGAGTAGAAGAAGATTTTTAAAGTTTTGTTCTATATATTTCTATGTAAAACTTGGATTCCCTATTGTGGCCCCACCCTACCCCCAGAGGTCAAGATTTTAATAATTTAATATCTACACTATCCAATGATGCTTCCACATAAGTTTCAGCTTCTCTGGCCCAGTGGTTCTTGAGAAGAAGATTTTTAAAGATTTGTTCTATATATTTCTATGTAAAACTTGGATTCCCTTTTGTGGCCCCACCCTACCCCCAGGGGTCATGATTTTAACAATTTAATATCTACACTATCCAAGGATGCTTCCAATAAGTTTCAGCTACCCTGGCCCAGTGGTTCTTGAGAAGAAGATTTTTTAATGACCCCACCATTTTTTTGGCTTTTCTTGATTACAGTACCCGCATCGTTAAAATCTTTACAGGATACACAATACGATAGGAAACACGCATGATACGATAGGATACACGCACGTTAGAACAGGATACACACACGATAGGATAAACGCAAAACACTATACACGCAAAACACGATACACACAGAACACGATAAATGCAAAACACGATAGACCTGATAAATGATCTTCACGATGGGATAAACGCAAAACCTGATAGCTCTAAGGGTTGTTTCAAAATGCGGAACGCTTTCTGACAAGACGTTAAGATTATTTTGTTTAGTTACCGCAATATTTTAATTTAAATATTTGCAAAGCTTCAAATCTAAATTATAAAGTACATTTAATTATTTTCAAAAAAAAATTGAGATCACTGGTAATTTTACAAAAGTTGTTTATTTATATATATTTTTTGACAATGATTAAATGGGTTATAATGAAATGGAGACTGTAATTTTTTTTTATTTCTACTCAAGGGTGTGGATGTACAATTATTTTTGTAAATGTTGAAATTCTAATCTTAGGGTTGAACTATGACTCCTTTAATTATTGATATTTTAAGATACATGTAATTGTTGCACAAAAATCCCTTACATAATTATGCGCCGTTTCTCATGGGTACTATTATAAATTTATGAAACTCTATAAATAGATTTATTATTCATGAAAAATAAACATTTGTACCTAATAAATTTATCTACAAATACTAAATTATTTCACGGAAGAAATTTAAGCAATAAATTAAACATTTGTACTTAATGTCTAAAGCTTACAATCTGCGGTGTATCGAAAACTCGTAATTAAATATTAAAATCTTGGGGGAAAAAATACATGTAGAGGACCGGCCGAAAGAAAGGTACAAAGAAATCGGCTTTAAAGAACTATATAGTTCAAGAGAATTAATTTCACAAGTAGAAATCTAAATAATTGTTAATATAATGGCTCTCAATCTGCATTAATATATGTAAACTGTGAAAACAGAATACATGTATGAATCTGCTACAACTGCACATGTTTATGTATCTTTACGCTAAGTTCTCACCTATGTACATGTAAAAATTTATATATCTGTTCAGATACTTAAAACCTCAAATTAATTCACGAACATTGAGTGATAATTTTTTTTTTTTCTTTACAATACAAAACAAAAATTTATAAACAAATATTAAAAGGGTGAAATGCAACTTTTCCGACTAAATAATTATAAATTATTCCTATTAAACTTTGTTTGTACTATTTCTAATGCAAATGAATTATTAAACCCTGAAAATTATTTTTAGACTTACCAGGTAATCTCATATACGGCATATTCGAAGGGCGGGATGTTGAAAGTCTGTTACCAATTTAGATTAGATAAACTTGATCTAACCAAATAGCCAGAAATAATATTGACTTCTTAAATAAAGTTATATACGTATGGAATAAAATCGATTAAAACTATAAATTGATTGGGTGGAATACATTTACTTGTCTTGCATGGTCACGGTGGAATCAAACTTCTTTTTTTATTATTATAGTTAAAATCAATGAGAGCAAATTTTCATAGTTTAGAATGTTAGAATTATTTCTATCTTTTCTACGATCAAAGAAATTGTTTCCTAAAATTAATTCTGTCTGCAACCCGATGAAAACCTGGTGATCCGAAAGAAAACCCGATGATCCAAAAGTTCATGTACCATAAGTAAAGTTTTTTTTTTTTTTTAAGTTACAAATACAAGCAAATTCAAAGAATTGTGGTCCCCCGCTTTCGGTGTCTTTGTGGGTGAGATGTCAAATATGAACACCCTATCATATGTCATTAAGAAATTGTCAAAGTTAAATTTTTAAAAAAATAAGGTCAATCATGAAGGCCAAGGTCAAGGGGTCAGACATCATAGCATGCTTGGAAATATCTTGTAACAGGTAATACAATGTCAAATATGAAAGGCCTATCTCTTCTCAATCAAAAGTTAAAAGGTACAAAATGTGTTTCTGAAACATTGATGACCCCGTATGGCAACAAAGCGAATATTAAACTTTTTTTAAATGTAAATTAAATATATTGGTAATCAAATTTTAAAAAGTAGGTCAAACTGCAAGGTCAAGGTAAAAGGGTCAAAGTTCTTGGTATCCAGTGAAAAGTCTTCTCACAAGGATTACTTATGTTAAGTATGGAAGCCCTAGCCCTTACCCATCAAAAGTTATGGCCAAGGTTAAATCTTTTAAAAAGTAGGTCAAACTCCAAGATCAAGGTCAAAGGGTGTAAGTGCTTGATATCAAATGAAAAGTCTTGTCACAAGGATTAAATGTTTGAGGTATAAAAACCCGAGCACTAACCCTTCACAAAAGTTATGGCCAAGGTTAAATTTTTAAAGGTGGGCCAAATTCCAAGGTCAAGGTTAGAAGTTCAAAGTTCTTGTTATCCCATGAAAGGACTTCTCTCAAGGATTATATATATGAAGTATGAGAGCCCTAGTCCTAACCGTTTTAGAGGTTATGGCCAAGATTAATGATTTTTCATAAGGACAGAAATCTCCAAGGTCAAGGTCAAAAGGTCAAAGTTCTTGATATCCAATGGAAGGTCTTGCCACAAACAATACATATGTGAAATATAAAAGTCATAGTTTGTACCGTTCAAAAGTTATGCCCATTATAAAAAAATAAAAATTTTGTGTAAAAGTGGGTCAAACTCCAGGTCAAGGTCAAAAGGTCAAATTTGGAGGTATCCAAAGAAAGGTCTTGTCACAAGGAATACACATGTGAAATATAAAAGTCATAGGTCCACTCAACCAAAAGTTATAGGCAAGGTTAAAGTTTTTGTGAGGGACGGACAGACAGACAGACAGACTGACAGACAGACGAATGAGATTTAATGTCCCCTCGCTTTCGCGAAAGCGGGGGACAAAAAAAAATCAGTGGATTGAGTTAAGGGACTTTGTTTCATTGAATTGATTTATTAGATTTTTCATTTAAATTCAAGCAAGGACATGATTTTTTATTCCATCAATTGTACAATAATTTAATTGATTTAGAAAAAAAAATTTATGAGTGTACATGTTGTTTACACAAGGTATTAAACAGAATCCCTAAAATAGATACTGTTTGACACAAGGTGAGAGAGCAGTGCAGGTATGTTGATGGTGAACACAGTCATGGGCCGAGCTGTCATTTAGGGGGATCGGGAGAAGGGGGAGGGGTGTTGACCGCACAGGAAATCAGTGTGCTGATTAGAGAAGTACACATACGTGTCAGTTTTATGGCAAGGAAAGCTCTTCGATTTGACACTCAGTTGCATTATATTTTCAGTTTATTGGAACACCGAAAAGGTAAGCTGTTTAAAGTCATAGTGTTTTTTCATGTTTTTAGATTATCTAATGCCAGATAAAATTAATGAAAAACTTCTATTTTATAGTTACTGCCATGGTGTGAAGGCTATATACTATTTTTTTCATCTTATAAAATTGACCTAGTCTGAATCTGTTCACTTTCTTGATACAATGTATATTGAATAATAAAATTAATAAACTGTTATAGAATATTCAGTTTTATAGCAATAGAGTATTACCAACTCAGCTGGGAGAAAATGAAAGTTGCTGTGTTGACTTCTCAGCAAAAAAGAAATAACTCTAAGATTCTCTCCAATCTCAGCTTGAACGGAGTAACTAATGCACAAGCATTACAAGGATTTTATAAGCACGTTATCTTTCAAAATTTGAGGTCTTAGATTAGCAAGGTTTTGAAAACTGCATGAGTGCATATTTATCATATGGCAGTAAATTTCTTGAATCCCATATTGCATAAAGTGCACATGCACTGAAGGAAGCTCTTCATTATTTAGACCTTGAGGAAACCGTCAGTAATGACCATAAACTGAGAACAGAATTAAGTCAAAATTTCAAACCAATGTAACATTTGAAAAAAGCTTTTATAAAAACTCTATTTACATCATATGTTTGATTTTAATCATTAAATGAATATACACCATACACATTTTTAAGCATATACATTGATTAATATTTTTACTTAACTTTGTTCTCATTTTAAGGTCTATTGTTTGAAATTTAACGGTATTAATAGAGCTCCCTTGAAGTAGCAGTCGTAACACTGAAAGTGCATGAATATCAGTCTGTACAATATCTTGTATGCAGTATCTGAATTTCCATCCTTGCAGTTCATTACTTCAAGAAAGGAGACCATTGTTCATTTCATACATTTACTTTAAGGAATGACTTTAATTCTTGGCCAAATTATCGAGTGTAATATGGTTTGGGTCAATTTACTTTGCGGATTATAAAAAAGCGTAAACTGACCCAAACCATATTATACTCGATAATTTGGCCAGGAATTAGAGTCATTCCTTATAATTTAATTTTAAAATAATTATTCAACTGGGGATGTAAAATTGTGTTGTTTTTATGAGTTCAAATTTACCGCGCAATAATACAACTGTAGTAACGGAAGTGATGGGAAGCGAGGGGAGGTAAAAACTGATACATAGATCTAGCAGCCATGATGCTTGTTTACATGAGGTAAGATCGAGTAACTGTTTGAAATTAAAGGTACATTCATTAAATCTAGAATTTTCCATGAATCCCAAGGACTGGAAATGAGGGGATTGATGGATACCGATGATTATGCTGGTTGTCAAGGGGGTGTGTCCCCATACCAAACCAGATTATACAAAATGTTATGCGTTCCTTTTTGGAAATCAACCAATGAGAGGCAAGAATACAAGCAAAATTAAATTATTAACATATGTTCAAGAAACAAGTCAACTGGTACAAAACAAGTAATAATTTAAAAAGAATAAATTAAAGACAAGTTTGATGAAAGAGAATCAACAAAAGACTTTCAATAATTATTCTTGAAATATAAAGAATCAACAAAAGACTTTCAATAATTAATATGTTCACCAAACAAAGTTTGGGAACATATTGTTTTTACTCTGTTTCTTATTAAGGTCTTCTGTCTCCAACGGAAGACCTTGTTATTCTTCGGTTTCATTTTACCTACTATTATTATGTCGCCCCGAACGAAGTCGGGGACGACACATTGATATTGTACGCATGTTTTTTTTATCCAGGCTGTTTCTCGGAGATGGCTGGGACAATCTTCCTGAAATTTTCCCCGAAGGACGATCACTGGTTGTAGTTGTGCAGTGAGGTCGTTCAGTTCCAATATGTCTACCGTTGCCATGGAAACCTGTAAAAAGCGACGAATTTTGTCCGAGAGTGTTCTCTCTGGTCCCTTAAACGTTCGTCATGAAACTCTTTTTATTTTAATGATTAGTATCTGTAGTTGTGCGCTTTGCATTTAAAATTTTCAAATAATCGATTATTGCCATGGAAACCAGGGGAATGTTAAAATTCTTTAATTTCGATTTTCTCAATAACTACTCAAGCAATCGTTTTGAAACTTTCAATGTTAATTCCTTGCAATGTGTCAAAGTGATTTCTACTTTTAAAATAATTGAAATGAGTCGCTCACAGTTGTCATAGAAACGAAACAGAAAAAAAGCTTAAGATGTACACATGTGTTCTCCAAGGTCTAGGTCAAAGGGTCAAAGTTCTTCGTGTCCAATAAAAGTTCATTTCACAAGGATTGCATATTTGAAATACGAAAGCCCTAGCCCTTACCGTTCAAACATTAGGTACTATGTTCAAGACGACCCCCCCCCCCTTTTGAAGCGCACTGCCAGGTAGAATACACAGATATAACATATACACCTTACAAGTAACGTTTTAAAAGTTTCATTCATAAAATTCAGTTCTCCTGATGTGATCTGATAGTTTGCCAACATCCATTCTTTTTCTGTCTTGTCTCTAGATTTTACAATTAGTTTATTTTATCTATATAAAAAAATAACGATTGTCAGCTGCATTTATTAGCATTTCGCGTTTTTTTTTTTTGTACATGCATATCTATTACTTGTATATTGTTAATTTCATTAGATAGTACAAGTATAAAATAGAAAAGTTGGT
>NW_026927350.1:15000-29983 GCF_032062105.1 Saccostrea cuccullata | reverse complement strand
TGGGGATATGATTGAATGCAATATATACAATGACACCTGCCTGGTGTCTTTAAATCTAATGACCTAAGTTCTTTGTACAATTATATATCTTCAGTTAATACCGGTGTAGCATAATATTTTGATACCGCAATATATTGAACCCGGGTTCAAAATATCGCATAATATTTTGAACCCGGGTTCAATATATCGCTGCGATATATTGAACCCCCTTATAAAATATTGAACCCCTACCTTTTTCATTAAAAAGGTAGGGGTTCAAAATATTATGGCCATAAAATATTGAGTCCCCCTGCCCATTTAATTTTACAGGAAGGGGGGTTCAAAATATTATGGCCATAAAATATTGAGTCCCCCTGCCCTTTAAATTTAAGTGGGAGGGGGTTCAAAATATTATGGCCATAAAATATTGAGTCCCCCTGCCCTTTAAATTTAAGAGGGAGGGGGTTCAAAATATTATGGCTATAAAATATCGAGTCCCCCTGCCCTTTTAATTGATGTGGGAGGGGGTTCAAAATATTATGGCCATAAAATATCGAGTCCCCCTGCCCTTTTAATTGATGTGGGAGGGGGTTCAAAATATTATGGACAAAAAATATCGAGTCCCCCTGCCCATTTAATTTTACAGGAAGGGGGGTTCAAAATATTATGGCCATAAAATATTGAGTCCCCCTGCCCTTTAAATTTAAGTGGGAGGGGGTTCAAAATATTATGGCCATAAAATATTGAGTCCCCCTGCCCTTTAAATTTAAGAGGGAGGGGGTTCAAAATATTATGGCCATAAAATATCGAGTCCCCCCTGTCCTTTTAATTTAAGAGGGAGGGGGTTCAAAATATTATGGCCATAAAATATCGAGTCCCCCTGCCCTTTTAATTTTAGAGGGAGGGGGTTCAAAATATTATGGCCATAAAATATCGAGTCCCATGCCCTTTTAATTTTAGAGTGAGGGGGCTCAAAATACTGTGGCCATAAAATATCGAGTCCCCCTGTCCATTTAATTTTACAGGGAGGGGGTTCAAAATATTATGGCCATAAAATATTGAACCCCCCCTGTCCTTTTAATTAAAGAGGGAGGGGGTTCAAAATATTATGGCCATAAAATATTGAACCCCCCCCCTGTCCTTTTAATTTAAGAGGGAGGGGGTTCCAAATATTATGGCCATAAAATATCATGTCCCCCTACTCTTTTAATTGATGAGGGAGGGGGTTCAAAATATTATGGCCATAAAATATCGAGTCCCCCTGCCCATTTAATTTTTCAGGGAGGGGGTTCAAAATATTATGGCCATAAAATATTGAACCCCCCTGTCCTTTTAATTTAAGAGGGAGGGGGTTCAAAATATTATGGCCATAAAATATTGAACCCACCCCCCCTGTCCTTTTAATTTAAGAGGGAGGGGGTTCAAAATATTATGGCCATAAAATATCATGTTCCCCTACCCTTTTAATTGATGTGGGAGGGGGTTCAAAATATTATGGCCATAAAATATCGAGTCCCCCGGCCCATTTATTTTTACAGGGAGGGGGGTTCAAAATATTATGGCCATAAAATATTGAGTCCCCCTGCCCTTTAAAATTAAGTGGGAGGGGGTTCAAAATATTATGGCCATAAAATATCGAGTCCCCCTGTCCATTTAATTTTACAGGGAGGGGGTTCAAAATATTATGGCCATAAAATATTGAACCCCCCTGTCCTTTTAATTTAAGAGGGAGGGGGTTCAAAATATTATGGCCATAAAATATTGAACCCCCCTGTCCTTTTAATTTAAGAGGGAGGGGGTTCAAAATATTATGGCCATAAAATATCGAGTCCCCCTGCCCATTTATTTTTACAGGGAGGGGGTTCAAAATATTATGGCCATAAAATATTGAGTCCCCCTGCCTTTTAAAATTAAGTGGGAGGGGGTTCAAAATATTATGGCCATAAAATATCGAGTCCCCCTGTCCATTTAATTTTACAGGGAGGGGGTTCAAAATATTATGGCCATAAAATATTGAACCCCCCCTGTCCTTTTAATTTAAGAGGGAGGGGGTTCAAAATATTATGGCCATAAAATATTGAACCCCCCCCCCCCCCGTCCTTTTAATTTAAGAGGGAGGGGGTTCCAAATATTATGGCCATAAAATATCATGTCCCCCTACTCTTTTAATTGATGAGGGAGGGGGTTCAAAATATTATGGCCATAAAATATCGAGTCCCCCTGCCCATTTAATTTTTCAGGGAGGGGGTTCAAAATATTATGGCCATAAAATATTGAACCCCCCCTGTCCTTTTAATTTTAGAGGGAGGGGGTTCAAAATATTATGGCCATAAAATATTGAACCCCCCCCCCTGTCCTTTTAATTTAAGAGGGAGGGGGTTCAAAATATTATGGCCATAAAATATCATGTCCCCCTTCCCTTTTAATTGATGTGGGGGGGGGGGGTTCAAAATATTATGGCCATAAAATATCATGTCCTCCTACTCTTTTAATTGATGAGGGAGGGGGTTCAAAATATTATGGCCATAAAATATCGAGTCCCCTCTGCCCTTTTAATTGATGTGGGAGGGGGTTCAAAATATTATGGCCATAAAATATTGAATTCCCCTGTCCTTTTAATTTAAGAGGGAGGGGGTTCCAAATATTATGGCCATAAAATATCGAGTTCCCCTGCCCTTTTAATTGATGTGGGAGGGGGTTCAAAATATTATGACCATAAAATTTCAAACCCCAGTGTCCCTTTAAATCAATGAGGGAGAGGGGTTCAAAACATTATGGCTGCCGAGGAAGTTCACCAGCTCTGTATACTCGGAGACCTCCATCTCTTCTTGAGGATGACGTAATGATTCCTATTACTTTAATTAACTCTATTTAAACACCCGAATGTTGACCTTAAGCTAACCACCCCTCAGCCTGGGCTACCCTATCAGTGCACTCTCAAAACACAGTATTGCATAATATAGAAACCACAAAGGGGAAGCAACAAGACAGTGGGGATTGTTGACCTCCTATGTTGACCTCCTATGACACCTCCGTGTGTACACACAATACACAGGTGCTATACCCCCGTTACCTCCTCAATGGAGAGATACCTTTCTTATTCAATAGCATTGTTCCTTAAAATTTCCTTTATCAAATTGTTAATTACATGTATATACAATTAAATAAAAACAAATAAATACCTTCTGAGATTCATCATGATACATGTGTATAATTATAGTTATTTGATGTAGAATATTGTGGGTTTAATAGTTAAAAAAAATTATTTCCTTTGTAACAATTGCATGTACACTTCAATATTATGATTATATTATCCTACCCTCAATTCTGTAAGAATTGCATGTATATGAAAAAAAAGGTTTATAATAAAGATACCCTACTCTCAAGTAGTGGAAGTGTGAAAGTGGGAGAAGGATTTCTGATTATTTGCATTCATATTTTATCCTCACTCCCTTTTCAAAACAGTTCAACAGGGTGACTGAATAATATATGAGCTATTCTATTTTGAGCCCCCATCCCTGCAAAAATTAAATGGATGGGGGAATCGATATCTTATGGCCATAATATTTGGAACCCCCCTCCCTGTAAAATTAAATGGGCAGGGGGACTCATTATTTTATGGCCATAATATTTGGAACCCCCCTCCCTCTTAGATTTAAAGGGCAGGGGGACTCGATATTTTATGGCCATAATATTCTGAACCCCCTCCCTCATAAATTGAAATGGCTGGGGCACTCAATGTTTTATGGCCATAATATTTTGAACCCCCTCCTTGTAAATTTTAATAGGTAGGGGACTCAATATTTTATGGCCATAATATTTTGAACCCCCCTCCCTCAAAAATTAAAAGGACAGGGGGACTCGATATATTATGGCCATAATATTTTGAACCCCCTCCCACTTAAATTTAAAGGGCAGGGGGACTCAATATATTTTATGGCCATAATATTTTGAACCCCCTCCATCTTAGATTTAAAGGGCAGGGGGACTCGATATTTTATGGCCATAATATTTTGAACCCCCCTGCCTGTAAAATTAAATGGGCAGGGGGACTCGATATTTTATGGCCATAATATTTTGAACCCCCTCCCTCTTAAATTTAAAGGGCAGGGGGACTCAATATTTCATGGCCATAATATTTTGAACCCCCCTCCCTGTAAAATTCGATGGGCAGGGGGACTCGATATTTTATGGCCATAATATTTTGAACCCCCCTCCCAATAAAATTAAATGGGCAGGGGGACTAAATATTTTATGGCCATAATATTTTGAACCCCCCTGCCTGTAAAATTAAATGGGCAGGGGGACTCGATATTTTATGGCCATAATATTTTGAACCCCTTCCTACTTAAATTTAAAGGGCAGGGGGACTCAATATTTTATGGCAATAATATTTTGAACCCCCCTCCCTGTAAAATTAGATGGGCAGGGGGGCTCAATATTTTATGGCCATAATATTTTGAACCCCCTCCCTCATAAATTAAATGGACAGGGGGACTCAATATTTTATGGCCATAATATTTTGAACCCCCTCCCTCTTAAATTAAAAGGACAGGGGGGCTCAATATTTTATGGCCATAATATTTTGAACCCCCTCCCTCTTAAATTAAAAGGACAGGGGGGCTCAATATTTTATGGCCATAATATTTTGAACCCCCTCCCTGTAAAATTAGATGGGCAGGGGGACTCAATATTTTATGGCCATAATATTTTGAACCCCCTCCCTCATAAATTAAATGGACAGGGGGACTCGATATTTTATGGCCATAATATTTTGAACCCCCCTCCCTGTAAAATTAGATGGGCATGGGGACTTAATATTTTATGGCCATAATATTTTGAACCCCCTCCCTGTAAAATTAAATGGGCAGGGGGACTCAATATTTAATGGCCATAATATTTTGAACCCCGGGTTCAATATTTTATAGGGGGGTTCAATATTTCGCAGCGATATTTTGAACCCGGGTTCAAAATATCGCGGGGTTCAATATATTATATGACACCGGCACCTGCCTGGTGCCATATGACAATTGCCTCACTATACAACTGACTATATAAGTCAACAGCCACCTGCCTGGTGCCTCTTGATTTAGCCTTTAACACCTGCCTGGTGTCTTACTGCGCTTACCAAGTTGCCTATATAACTCTAGCCAAGTGGCTACAATATACTTACACAGTATGATTTAACTTTGTAAGAGCTTCTCTGTCCTAATGACAATCCTATAGCTAACGTCACACATCTATACTTTAACTAGTCACTGACTACGGCAACGTTGCACAATCGGATTTGATCGATACACCAATTGGTTTCAGTACCAAAGTGAAGACACCAGTCAGTTGGCTGTACTGCCCCCTTGTACCTCAACTTAATCAATGATCATAAGTTATCAGATATCATATTGATAAAATACAACAGACTGCCTTTCGTTTGTCAACACTATTATTATTTTCTAACAGAACATCATTTATCAATAATACTTGTATAATTCTTTTGTCAATTGACTAATTAATTACAATATTTACATTGATTATCTGTTATAATATAAACAAGTAACGGGAAGTAACTCCTCCAACCATTTCACTACTACGTGAGAGTCGAAGTAGTTTTTTACATTTCATGTATCCTTATGTCAGAATCGTTTAATCAAACGCTCAGCTGCCTCCATAAACCCCTACTCGCGAAATGGCGGAGTCTTCGGAGACAGCCGCCATTTTGGGCCCGCTTCAGATTTTCAAATATTAATATCTAGAGTTCAGATTAATTAATAATCAAACAACTTATATAGTAAGCATCAAAAGAAAGGTGTCTATTAATATTCCAAAAATAAATAAAAACTATTGGAAAACAAAAAAGTTAGAAAATATGCTTTTTTCAATTCGCATCTCCTAACGACAGGAAGTATTGACGACGAACGAAAGGTCGCGTCCTGGATAGTATCTATCATGATCTATAATCCCTGAAAGTTTCACATTGATATCTTTTACCGTTCTTGAGATTAACCACAGACAAAATGTCATTTTAAAATCAGGAAATGTCCCGTAACTTGGCACCAGATAGGAATTTTCAAAAAATTGCTCAGATAGATCAAGTTCATGTTACGACACATCGTTTCTGAAAATTTCATGTAATTTCATCCAGTAGTCTTCGAGAAATCGCGTGCACAAAATTTTGGAAAAAAAATAATAAAAAGAATAATAATAAGAAACAGTAGAATAACTATAAGGTCTTCCGTGAAGACGGAAGACCTTAATAATAATAATAATAGTAAGAAACAGTAGAATCACTATAAGGTCTTCCGTGAAGACGGAAGACCTTAATAATAATAATAAGAAACAATAGAATCACTATAAGGTCTTCCGTGAAGACGGAAGACCTTAATAAGAAACAGTAGAATAACTATAAGGTCTTCCGTGAAGATGGAAGACCTTAATAATAATAATAAGAAACAGAGTAAAAACAATATGTTCCCCAACTTCGTTTGGGGAACATAATTACACATGTATTGGTTAAATTACATAAAGATTTTGCATTTTTGTACAACTGTATAAATCTTATACCAATTATTAAACCTTTCTTGTTTTACATTTTACTTGTATTTTTGTCATCACTGCAGTGAGAAAATAAAATCATTAGGATATCCTGATTTTCCATTCTCTTTTTCTCAAGGATCTTGGAGTATCTGCCTCCTCACTAAAATATATGCTTCTTTATGATCATTAAATTCAAAAATGGATGACACAGCTGTTTGGATCAGCAGGCACTGCTGGCCTATCAAGAACATTTATAATATTTCATTAAAGAATTCCAAAGCACACACGTTACAAAGAGTGAGAGAGAGAGAAAATAATAAAGATTCCGTATAAGATGTCACTTAATATACCACTTTCGCCTCTAGACTCTCATATATTTTATATTCTTTCTTCTTCTATGTTAATTGTTTATAAGATTTAAAAAATAAAATACTCACTCTTCCTCTGACGTTCTGAAAGGAGAAAAAAGAAACCACAAAGCAGGGCAAAGCTATGGCACGCCAAATTCACAAAAACGAGCTAATAATAGTTTCACAATCGATAAACTAGGTTTATCAGTTGTAAACTATAGTTTACGGACTGTAAACTATAGTTAACAACGTTAATCTATATTTTACGTCTGTAAACCATAGTTAATGCGAAAATCTGTGTTTCACAACCGTAAACTATACTTAACACCGAAAACAATCATTTGCGATTGCAAAACATAAATTATCTGATAAATACAGTTTAACGATTTGTAAACTATAGTTTACAACTCTTAACTATAGTTAACTGTTAACTGGTAAATACGAGGGTTGATCCAAAAGTTCGTGGAATTTCTTTCTAAAATTTTATCTTGATTTGATGAAAGCAAACAACAGGCATATTCATAATATAGAGTCATAATCTTACAATATTGGAAAATTTCATCAGTTTCCAATTACCTATACGGTCACACGAGCGTTCTGAAAATGGATAGTTGTGAAACCCGGGGGAGACTTCGACGTTACGTCTAGTTAGATATGTCACGTCACGTTATAGAAGCATCTCACCCCAATGTACAATTCTAGCAAGAAATTCTACAAAATGCTGGCCTTTTCTCCATTTCTTTTCTCAAGAAAAGCCTGCGTATCATCTTGCACCAACGTTTTTCACTGGTGTTTCAAAATACTACCCATCTTACCATATGATGTTCTAATTTCAGAGGCGATGTCAAGATCAGTACAGCGGCCGACAACGTCCATTAACGCTTGAAATTTGTCTAGGGGGATATGCACTTAAAACAGAGCTTCCAAAAAACGACCACACCTTTAATCAACGTCATGGAAGTTCTATGTTTCTTAAATTTCTTATGCCATTGAAAAACCAGTAATTAAATGCATTTCCCCAAGCCTTTGTCAATAACATACGCGATCAAGATAGAGTCATCCCGGGATTTTCACAAAACTTATGACTTGACCGAAATTTGACGTTGTCTTACATCTTTAAGATGAACAATAAATCATCAACTTATAAACAAAATATCCAGTAATACCAGTAAAACTCTCAAACAGAGGTTTATAAAAGATCAGGCAATTGTAACAATGAAATAATTTTTGTTTTATATACCACACTGGGCGGTTTAATTCTCATTTCACGTATTTAGAATGAAAATGATAATGAACGCGTTAATTAATGTCTCCCCCGCATTTCCAAACAACCGTTTCTATGGCAACTGCCATAGAGTTACAATCAAAGATATTCAAAATATATTTTAATTTGAAATATTCCTCAAGTGTCTATATTTTTATTTGTAATTTTCAACCAATTCCACTTTAAAATAAATAAAACATGAAGAAATTCCACGAACTTTTGGATCAACCCTCGTATAGTTTCGATTTGTGAAACTATGATTAACAACTCTTAACTATAGTTAACTGTTAACTGATAAATATAGTTTCGATTTGTGAAACTATGATTAACAACTCTTAACTATAGTTTACGATTGTAAATTATAGTTTACAAACGTGAATCTATGTTTATAAACAAAATCTATTGTTAATGCTTTATTACAGACAGATAAACTGAGATTAGCATTCATAAACTATAGCTAACAACCGTTAAATATAGTTTTACAGATGAAAACTATAGTTAACGAATCGCGAATCGTTAACTATAGTTTAAGATTTGAAAACTACAGTTTATCAATTGTGAAACTAGGTTTAGCTCATTTTTGTGAATTTGGCGTGCCATACAAAGCCAAACAATCAACAAAAACTCTTAATTATCTTAATGAATATAAAATCGAGATATCAAAACAACTCCTTGAAGTCATTCTAACTTTGATAACTATTAATATGACAAAACGTTCATTTAAAACAAAGTAAATAAATCGTGAAATGTACCTGGCTCCGTCTTCCTAATAATCTGATTTTTTTAAAGTGAAAGTGGCAGACCACATCTTCTTTGCCTGGATACCGCAAATTCTTAGTTCTATGATAGACACAACTGATGGCTATTCTCCATTTCGTCAGAAGATCTCTATTTTTTTGGAAATCTACGCCTATTAAACCTGCCGCAGCTTGGAACATAGCAGTATCAAACCATTTCCGATGTAACATAAAGCGTCTTCATGATAGGAGTGAAGCATCTCGGACGTACCCTATAGCTTGATAGTAAAATTCAGAACCAAAGACGGTCGTCGGCGAACCCTACTTACATAGATAATTTTATTTCAACGCGTTGATTTTACAGTCATTAATTAAGTTTTAATTTAAAGTGTTACTTGTAATAACTTTGAGGCATGAACTTTGAAATGGGTTATAAAACACTTAGTTTTTATGAATTTTAGGCATTGAATTATTTTAAAAGACTTTTCGATTGACTTGTTTAAGAATCGAATATATGTCCTGATATAATACAGAAAATATATTAACTTCAAATCTGTGTCCATGCACCTTTAATAAAAATATATCCCCTATATACCAATGTACATGTAACAGTAACTGGCATAATATGCTGTTGCTTTATCTTTTATTTTTACAGAAAGTTGCATGGTTACCAATTTCGCATATTCAATGATACCCTAATATTGGGCATTATACACGATTTCATGGATAATACCCTATTTCGAGTACTCTCTCCAACTTGTATAAGGCTTGTGGGCCTCTTGTTTTTTAAGAGTTTTTATATATCCCTCTACAATTTATGAATTTACATTATGAGTATCAAAGTGATGTTGGTCAATGTTTAAATACATCTGTCTTTTGAAAAATGAATGATTTTAATGATTATAACTTTTTACCTTTTAGATTCTTAAAATATGTGGCATTTGTGAATGAATAATGCTGAGTCTGTGTTATCCATTACGAAGACATTTTGAAAGAAGTTTTCATCCTAAAAGCAGTTCAGACAGCTTGTATATACAACACCTCAAATACAGCAGTGGACAAAATAGCGTACAAGATGTTATAGCCTCTATCATTCAAGGTGCCAAATCTAATAATGTAAAAAGATATAAGATTAGTAGAGTTCAAAAGCATGTTGCTATTAATAGCAGGGATAGAGTGGATACACCGTTTGCAAATATTGCCAGTGATCTAGAAATAGAAAGTGCTGAACTGGTAGAGAATAAAACTAAACAGTCAACAAAAACCATACAGGGAACTTCAACTAAAAAGATATTACAAGTATTGAACAATTTGACAGATGAAGAGGCAGAAACTCTAGCTTTTATTAAGAGTGTAAAACTTTTCCAACCACTTGAGCATAAAGAAAAAAGTGAAAAGTTGCGAGAGTTTGTTGAAAGATTAAAACTGAAAAGCAATCCAGCTGTCACCAAAATTCTCAGTGCCACACAAACAGACTACCAGAAGTATGTTCTGGAGCAGTGGAGACTGAGGAGGGTTGAGGAGCTGGGAATTCAGGGCTTTGAGGAATACCAGAAAGGTTAGTTTAGTTGCTAGAAAGAAATTAAAAAAATTGAGTGCAGGGTGGGTATTTGCTCTGTAATTTCAATTGGTATCAGGGTTAAGGTAAGGTTTAATTTTGGCAAGGACTTTAATTTGTGAAGGATGAGAAATATTCCTTGTAATAATAATTAAGTATGTCAATTTCATTCCGAAAGCATAGTTAAGGATTCCATCTCTAATTGGACCAAATTCTCTACCCTTAAAAGTCCAAGACATGTATAATACTCTGATATTAAATTAAAGGGACATGGATAGTTTCAGCTAAGAATTTTCTAATTTATTTTTCCATTTTTTATGTGTGCAAGTACTTAACTGAGGCATTTTTAATGATTATAATTGTCAAAAATTTGAATTTCAGTTGTCGAGATAGGTACAAGACAGATTTAGAGCTCCAAACATTTGTTTTGCAAACAAGGCTCGTGGCATGAATTTGTTTACATAGGTTAAATATATTACAGTGTACATAATATACCTTTGTCCAAAGCAGATTTTTTCAATGAAGAAGTTAATTCTAAATGTGATTTAATAGACAGTTTCTAGTGATTTGTTGAATCTTGTTTTGTCATAAGTATGAAATTTTCTATATATAAACAAAAACAAGGCACGAGCCTTGTTTACATTATGAATTTAAGATTTAAGGGGGGACCTATGTCGTTCTACGTCAAGGCAGCATTATGTGACGTCACAATAGCGACGTTTGTTTTTACCTGTTGACTTTTGCAACTGTGATATAGGCTTAACATTGTTGATAAAAAATAACGTACACAATTTACAAAAAGAAAATCATTAATAACAGTTTTATTTGATTAATGGAGTTTGTTATGCCCCCCTTCGAAGAAGGGAGGGCATATTGCTTTGCTGCTGTCCGTCGGTCTGTCGGTCCACTTAGTTTCCGTTCATTTTCTTCACAACCATTGCACATACTGAAATGAAATTTGGTATACAGATTTATCAGATGAATATCTAGGCCAAGTTCTGTTTTGGGTACGATCGTGCCATTTTTTACAGAGTTATGCCCTTTAGACTTAGAAAAATTCCAATTATAATCTATCCATTTGTCCTTAAGGAGATATGAGTGGACATGTATCCAGTTAAAGATTAATGAGCTTAGTGTGGGAAGTTGGGCATATCTGATCATGTGTTATCTATATCTCCTGAGAATTCAACAACAGAAGGAAAGATCTCTCTTCTCTAATTCTCTTAATTGTAATTTATTGCCTGTCAAAACATTTATTTACCAGCCTTTTTATGCCCCCTTCAAAGAAGGGAGGGCATATTGCTTTGCTGCTCTCTGTTGGTCTGTCGGTCCACTTAGTTTCTGTTCATTTTCTTTGCAACCGTTGCACATATTGAAATGAAATTTGGTATACAGATATATCACATGAATATCTAGGCTAAGTTCTGTTTTGGGTCTGATCGCACCATTTTTTTTTATGCCTGTCTTAAGACGGGACGTATTATGTTATATGCTTCATGTCAGTCCGTCCGTCTGTCCATTCGTGTACGGCTCATAACTTGAATACTATTAGGCCAAGGGTTATCAAACTTTGTCAACTAATACTTCTTGGGTAGACAGTGTGTCGCGCACAAAAAGTAGGTCGCTCTGACCTTTAATAAAGATGCTAAAGCCAAATATGGAAAAATCCTGACCGGCTCATAACTAGAAAACTATTAGACCTAGAGCTTTCAAACTTGGCAAAAGTATACATCTTAGGTAGAAGGTGTGTCGCGGTCTATTTCAAGGTCACTGTGACCTTTAATTTAAAAAAAACCTCAGTCTTTTAAATTTTAAATTGCATAATCCTAAAAAATGTAAAAATATAGTTGTATCCTTATTAAGAAATGTTAAATTAAGTAAAAACTTATTTTTTCATATTCATATACTTTACAGCAATCTGTAGGAAATGTTAATGTTTTGATAGGAATTCAATTTGTCCCATGGGCATAATTATCAAGCACTGGTCAAGAAGAATTTTGATAGCAGAAATTTGCACATAAAATTAGAGAGAAATTAATGAGTTTATTGTAAAGCAAGAGTATCTCTAGATCTGATCATGCAGCTGTGTTATCATAATTTATCTCTTGGGAGTTGGGTAAAAAGAAATGGCCTCATGTTGCTTGTGTTAATTTAGAGTTCTTGATGGCTATAGTTCAGATAAAGATCTTTCAATTGGTGTGATGTAATTAAAACAAATTGATGTTTTAGTGTATATTAAAACTAAATTAGTATTGTATAATATAATTAAAACTAATTGTATATGTGTTCATTGAAAAAAAATTAAATTTCAGTTTTTATGTATTTGCAACAAATTGCAGTCATGACTCACTTAGAATTTTATAGTCTAAAGAATAATTATACCCCCCGCAAACGAAGTTTAGGGGGGGTATATTGGAATCACCATGTCCGTCTGTCCGTCTGTCTGTCTGTCTGTCTGTAGACGAGATTTTGTCCGGACCATTACTCAGAAACTATTGGAAGGATTTGTCTGAAAATTTGTACACACATTATTCACCATATGAAGTTGTGTACCTGATATTTTCATCTTGATTCAATCATTAATTTGAATTTTACAGGTGTTTTTTCATTTTCATTTTGTGGTTTTGTCCGGACTGTTTCTCAGAAACTATTGCAAGGATTAATCTGAAAATTTGTACACTTATTATTCACCATATGAAGGTGTGCACCTGGAATTTTCAACTCTTTTTGTTAATTTTTTTTGCATTTTACAGGTTTTATTTTAATTGACTTGTTCATTTTGGGCTCATGTACATGTATAAGGTTTGTGACATAGAATCTAGAATATCTGTACAAAAATACTGCAGCTTAAAACTACTCATAAAAACTTAAAAAAAGAAACATCATCAAGTGTTAAAAACAGTTTTTACATTGCACAGAAGATAATGTAATTTCATTTGTCTCTTGGGAATAATGACTGGACATGCATCCAGTTAAAGATAAATTAATGAGTTTGGTGTTGGAAGTTGTTAAGGCATATCTCTTATCAAGCATGTGTGTTATCTAATCTCCAGGGAATAAGGCACAAGAATTAAAGATCTCTCTTCTCTTATTCTCTTAATTGTAATTTATTGTCTGTCAATGCACTGGATGACCAGCTCTTTATTTTCAAAATGCATTTCAAATTGATATATCAAGATTAATTTGATTTTGTGTAATGGTTTTTTTTTCAACAATCAGTTTGCAGAGTGACATAACACATAATTGCAATATATTTTTTTAATGCAGAAATAAAAAAAAATAAAATGAAAAAAAAAAAAATGTTACAATGGAATAACAATGTATTAGTATTGATGTTTCATTTGGTTGCACCTTTGTTTCATTCATTAAGAAACATGATGAGCAATTATATTTCACTGCAAATTTTTGTAAGTAAATTGTGAACACCTCTAGATCCATAAAGTATTTTTGAATTGGCACCTTCTCTGAAAAACCCAGCGGGGGGTATTTGTCCCTATTGGACAGTTCTAGTTTATTTTTGATTTTTAGCTCTACTGGTCAGAGACCAGAAGAGCTTATGTGATAGTAATGCGTCCGTCGTTCGTCCGTCTGTCTGTCCGTCTGTCTGTCTGTCCGTCTGTCTGTCTGTAAACAATTTTTCAAAATGCTACTCCTCCTACAGTTTTGGTCTGATTTCAATATAACTTGGCCCACAAGTACACTACACTAAGATACATAATTCTGTATATCGGTTTTTGATTTCGATGAACGGTGTTGCCGTTGTTACTAAAAATAGAAATTTCTGTGAAATTCTTTCAAAATGCTACTCCTCCTACAGTTTTGGTCTGATTTCAATATAACTTGGCCCACAAGTACACCACACTAAGATACATAATTCTCTGTATCGGTTTTTGATTTTGATGAACGGTGTTGCCATTGTTACTAAAAATAGAAATTTCTGTGAAATGTTTTCAAAATGCTACTCCTTCTACAGTTTTGGTCTGATTTCGATATAACTTGGCACACAAGTAGACTACACTAAGATGCATAATTCTATGTACCGGTTTTTGATTTCGATGAACAGTGTTGCCGTTGTTACTAAAAATAGAAATTTCTGTGAAATTCTTTCAAAATGCTACTCCTTCTACAGTTATGGTCTGATTTCGGTATAACTTGGCACACAAGTACACTACACTAAGATACATAATTCAGTTTATCGGTTTTTTATTTCGATGAACGGTGTTGCCGTTGTTACTAAAAATAGAAAATTCTGTGAAATTCTTTCAAAATGCTGCTCCTCCTACAGTTTTGGTCTGATTTCAATATAACTTGGCACACAAGTAGACTACACTAAGATACATAATTCTATGTATCAGTTTTTGATTTCGATGAATGGTGTTGCCATTGTTACTAAAAATAGAAATTTCTGTGAAATTCTTTCAAAATGCTACTCCTCCTACAGTTTTGGTCTGATTTCAATATAACTTGGCACACAAGTAGACTACACTAAGATACATAATTCTGTGTATCGGTTTTTGATTTCGATGAACGGTGTTGCCGTTGTTACTAAAAATAGAAAATTCTG
>NW_026927350.1:0-10000 GCF_032062105.1 Saccostrea cuccullata | reverse complement strand
ATCCTCAGGTAGTGTAGATTCAAGTTTGTTCAAATCATGTCCCCCGGGGGTAGGGCAGGGCCACAATGGCCGACCAAAGTTTTATATAAAAATATATAGGAAAATTCTTTAAAAATCTTCTTCTTAAGAACAACAAAGCCATGATTGCTCATATTTATATGGAAGCATCCCCAGGTAGTGTAGATTCAAGTTTGTTCAAATCATGACCCCCGGGGGTATGTCGGGGCCACAATGGCCGACCAAAGTTTTATATAGAAATATATAGGAAAATTCTTTAAAAATCTTCTTCTAAAGAACAGCAAAGCCATAATTGATCATATTTATATGGAAGCATCCCCAGGTAGTGTAGATTCAAGTTTGTTCAAATCATAACCCCCGGGGGTAGGGCGGGGCCACAATGGCTGACCAAAATTTTATATAGAAATATATAGGAAAATTCTTTAAAAAACTTTTTTAAGGACAGCAAAGCCATAATTGCTAATATTTATATGGAAGGATCCCCAGGTAGTGTAGATTCAAGTTTGTTCAAATCATGATCCACGGGGGTAGGGCGGGGCCACAATGGCCGACCAAAGTTTTACATAGAAATATATAGGAAAATTCTCTAAAAATCTTCTTCTCAAGAACAGCAAAGCTATAATTGCTCATATTTATATGGATGCATCCTCAGGTTGAGTAGATTCAAGTTTGTTCAAATCATGACCCCCGGGGGTATGTTGGGGCCACAATGGCCGACCAAAGTTTTATATAGAAATATATAGGAAAATTCTTTAAAAATCTTCTTCTAAAGAACAGCAAAGCCATAATTGCTCATATTTATATGGAAGCATCCCCAGGTAGTGTAGATTCAAGTTTGTTAAAATTATAACCCCCGGGGGTAGGGCGGGGCCACAATGGCTGATCAAAGTTTTATATCGAAATATATAGGAAAATTCTTTAAAAATCTTCTTCTCAAGAATGACAAAGCCATTATTCATCATATTTATATGGAAACATGCTCAGGTAGTGTAGATTCAAGTTTGTTCAAATCATGACCCCCGGGGGTAGAGCGGGACCAAAATGGCCGACAAAAGTTTTACATAGAAATATATAGGAAAATTCTTTAAAAATCTTCTTCTCAAGAATGACAAAGCCATTATTCATCATATATATATGGAAGCATGCTCAGGTAGTGTAGATTCAAGTTTGTTCAAATCATGACCCCCGGGGGTAGGGCGGGGCCAAAATGGCCGACCAAAGTTATACATAGAAATATATAGGAAAATTCTTTAAAAATCTTCTTCTCAATCATTTTCTAAAAAATAGCAAATCTATGATTGGTCATGGGACTACTTTTGGATTTAAACTTTACAATAAAAAGCCATTTTATACTAGTCCTACCCTTGGTGCTCAGGTGAGCGATGTGGCCCATGGGCCTCTTGTTTGAGCCTGAAACTGAGGGAAAAAACGCAGTTCGGATGTATTATACGCAACAGAAAATTTTACCAAGCGATGTTTCTTTAAAAATCGCTGTAATTTGTTATAGAAATTGGCGCGAAGATTAAGTGTCAAAAAATTATATGAAAACAATCAATCCTGAATTTTCATATTGCAGCAATCTTTGTTTATTTCAACAAAACACAAGGTAATGTTGCGTAAAAGTATTAAGAGAGTTTATTATTATTATTTTTTTAGCATACAGAGATATATATGTCGCCAATTCTTTAAATGATTTTATTTCAACAAAGCATGTGATATTGTTTTAGCATATTTCAAATTTAGGCCAGCATTTTTTTATTTTTAGGTTTACAAACCCGCCGCTCAAGTTTTTGAATTTTCAGAAAAAAAATAAAATTGAGAAAATCAGATTTTTTTCTTTCCGATGTCAAATTTGAGTCATGACAAATTTACCTCGTACTTCCGGTTTTAAAATGCATGATGGCGGTAACGAAGGTAGATTTGTCAAGTCCATAGCAGCACTAAATTGGTTTAATGTAAATATTTATCGATAGGAGTGCCATTCAAAACGTTTCACTCATTCAGAGAACAAATAAAGTGCTGACAACTTTGTTGCAGAATGACATGTTGGTGAGATAATTTTGTATCTGTATTCAAAAGTATCTGTCATCTGTCTCACAGTTTGTAAATTATTTTCCTCCCACAGGTTTAAAACTGCCCATGATAGCTTTTGTCAAAGACATATATAAGTATCTTCTTTCAGTCTCAGCATCATTCTTCAATCATTTTGCATGAGAAAATAAAACTATGTGAGAGATTAAGTCCATTTGAGGAAGAAATAAACAATAATTTTGAAAGAAACAAAATATTTCAACTATTTAAAAACAAGTATATACAAAATTACAAATATATACAGGCATGTAGTATCGTTTGTGGCAGCCAGGAAAATTATTTTACACTTAATTCAAATTGAAAAAAAAAAATTCCATCTTACTCCCCAATACTCCCTGTCTGTTTTAAGAAAGGAATTATTATTTTAGGTCTCAAGTATATAAAGAACAATTTCAACACATTCACCTAATACATGTACATATTAAAAATATGGCGCGAAGATACATATATATTGAAAAAGTTTTAAAAAACTGTTGTTTTTTTTATCTGTATTTTGAACAACATCACAAGATTTATCATCTATATCACTGACCCCAACTGGTAGATGATGAAATAAACAATTAAAGGTTCTATTTTCCCCTTTTTAACCCTTATGTGTCCAGTGGCAAGGAGATTGTTGAGAGCATAATATGAAGCAAAGATTAATGTAGAAATGATTTTATGTATCAAAAAAAAATTTTATATTGTTTTAGCTTTTTCATTCTGATGTTCGTAAACCTAAAAATAAAAAAATGCTGGCCTTATTTGTCAACTCTCAATCATTTAAACAGCGTTTAATTGTTTAATGTGTTGTAATCAACACACGCTCATACATACGAAAGATCATAAACCGACCCCCGATTTTTAACAAAGAAAATAATCCAAGCAATTAAAAGAACGTTAAATAATTAGTGCTCTAACTGTAAAAACATTGGTTTGGGATCGGTAGACAATTTAATTGCTTGGAGGGGTGTTGAGAGATAATCATCAAGTGACAAGTGCACGTGTTCACAACATTGGCTTCCTTTCATTGGGACGTACAGAGCGGTGTTTATGTTGAAGTGAATTTTCACCGAGTTATTTAAAACCTAAAATGATTTTTTATTTTATTGTATTTCATTTAAAACATGCAAATTCCAAGAATTGTGGCCCCCCGCTTTCGGTGTCTTTGTGGGAGAGATGTTATTTTTTATGACATATTGTGTCTAATATGAACATCCTATCATATGTCATTTATTTAGAAATTATCATTGAAGTTGATATTTTTTAAATAAGGTCAATCGTGAAGGTCAAGGTCAAGGGGTGAGAAATTATAGCATACTCGGAATTATCTTGTCTCAGGTAATGCACATGTCAAGTATGAAAGCCCTATCTCTTCTCAATATATTACATGTATTAGGAACAAGATGTGTTTGTTAAACAATGATGATGACCCCGTATGGCAACATAGCGATCGCGAAGATTAAACTTTTCTTAAATGCAAATGAAATATATTATTACCCAAAGTAGGGTTTTTCTCACAAGAAATATGATTGTAAAATACAAAATCCTCCGCACCACCTGTTCAAAAGTTATAGTCGAGGATACATTTTTTGAAAATAGGTCAAACACTAAGGTGAAAGAGTCAGAGTTGTTGTTTCTTAAGAAAGGTCTTGTCACAAGTAATACATATGTGAAGGATAAAAACCCTAACCCTAACCATTCAAAAGTTATGGCCAAGGCTAAAGTTTTTAGAAGTAATTCAACTCCAAATCAAGGTCAAAGGGTTAAAGTTCTTGGTATTAAATGAAAAGTCTTCTAACAAGGATTACGTATGTGAAGTATAAAAGCCCTAGCCCTTACCATTCAAAAGTTATGGTCATGGTTTAGTTTTTTCATAAGTACGTAAATCTCCAAGGTCAAGGTCAAAAGGTCAAAGTTATTGGTTTCCAATGAAAGGTCTTGTTACAAAGAATACATGTGAAGTATGAAAGTCCTAGTATCTACCATTAAAAAGTTGTGGCCAAGGTCAAAGTTTTTGAAAGAAGGTCAAACTCCAAGGTCAAGGTCAAAGGGTCAAAGTTCTTGGTATCCAATGAAAGGTCTTCTCACAAGGATTACATATGTGAAGTACAAAATCCCTAATCCTTACCATTCAAAAGTTATGGTCAATGTTAAAGTTTTTTCATAAGTATGGAAATCTCCAAGGTCAAAAGGTCAAAGTTATTGGTTTCCAATGAAAGGTCTTGCTACAAAGAATACATATGTGAAATATGAAAGTCCTAATATCTACCGTTCCAAAGTTGTGACCAAGGATAAAGTTTTTAAAAAGTAGTTAAAACTCCAAGGTCAAGGTCAAAGGGTCAAAGTTTTTGGTATCCAATAAAAGGTCTTCTCACAAGGATTACATATGTGAAGTATGTAAGCCTTATCTCTTATCAAAAGTTATGGTCAAGGTTAAAGTTTTTTCATATATATGGAGATCTCCAAGGTCAAGGTCAAGAGGTCAAGGTTATGGGTATCCAATAAAAGGTCTTGCTACAAAGAATACATATATAAGTCCTTGTACCTACCATTCAAAAGTTATGGCTAAAGTAAAAATTCAGAATTTTTGTGTAAAAGTGGGTCAAACTCCAAGGTCAAAGTCAAAAGGTCAAATTTGGTGGTACCCATAGAAAGGTCTTGTCACAAGTAACACACTTGTGAAATATGAAATCATAGCTCCACTATATCAAAAGTTATGGGCAAGGTTAAAGTCTTTGTGACGGACAGACTGACGGACAGACAAATGAGATTTAATGTCCGCTCGCTTTTGCGAAAGCAGGGGACAAAAATGACTTCTTACTTTGTCTGGTAAATTAGGTACATGTGCACTATGATTATGGAAGCACCTGGCAAAGGAATGTGTGAACGGGTGCGTCGATTTACCCAAAAGGACCCAAAAGAACCCTAAAGGACCCAAAAGGACTCAAAATGAATAAATTATAATCTTAGTCCAGTCAATCTAGCTCAAAAACACCCAAACCTCAAACAAATTGCAACAGAAATTATTCCAGTGGAATTTTGTTATTTATAATGTGCCTTTTGATATATCAAAACTCTAGAAAAATATGTTTGTCCAAACATCATTTTTTTCAATTATCAAAAAACCCAATATTTGTTCAAAAAATGCCAATAAATCTCCTTTTGAATAGCATTCTATTTATGCATGAAAATAGTTTTTCCAGGTATATGATCTTGAAATTTTTTGACAGTCATGAAGAAATGCGTCTGCAAACTGAAGCCAGTGATTATTTCATTAGTTGCTATGGATTCCTGTTCCCATGGCAACAGAAATAATAGAAAAATAAAACCTTTCCAATTCCTTAGTACGGCTTTGTGCAGGGACAAAAATATGTTGCTATAGTAGGAATGAATTAGTATAGTTTTGATTTATTAGTGGGGACCTCAGATAATTTTTAAAAAGTTATAGGGGATAATGTAAGCACAGACATCCAAGATTTTTTTTCGGGGGGGGGGCATCAAATCTCACAGATGTTAAGTCTCATAACTTTTTGACAAGCAAAAATAAATAAACAAACAAGTAATATGAATTTTAAATAAATGATTAAAATAAATTTATTACAAAGGATATCTGATTTTATCGATATACCGGTATATCGCAATTTTTTTTTGGGGGGGAGGTAATAAGTATTGTGATGCGGAGACCTTAATACCGGTATTTAGATACCTATCATAAAGTCCAGAAATTATTCATTTATTTATTCAACCTTTCAAATAAGTATTAAGGAAAGCCTAAAAAAATTGTAAAAGGTGAAAAGAACGGCACCTTACTATCCAAACATGATCAAATTGATGTAGATAAAAATTTCAAAAAAGTGTAAATTTGTCTTTCTAACTTTTTGAGAAAAATAATGTCATCTAAAATCATTGTAAAAATTGCTTGTAAAAATAGCATGATATTATTGTGATATTTTCAATTTAGGAAAAAAACGTGATATATCGTGAAACGAAATTTTTGGGGATACTCACCCCTATATAAAATTACCTCTAACTCAAAACCTCTTTCAGGGGATGGGGTGGTCTATTTGCATAAGGTATTATTGACTTGACATTTTAATGAGTCCTGGGGATTAGGTTCATGGACATTACATACCGGAAGAACCTTTTAACTCTAAAAATTTCAGAGGGAGGGGGCTCTCCCCTACATATCTACCTTTATAGCAATGCATATGCATGGGACATTCATTCGAAATATGTTATATATATAGTTGAGTAAAACCTGAACGAAGTCTTAAAAGTCAGATTCCCCCATTGCTTTTATTTGAAACGTTTAAGATATAAAAGAAAAAAACACAAAATCCACTAAAGATGCCATGGGATCCCTAAAAATGCATTAATGATTATCTTGAAATTGGAACTGGCTCCTCTCCTAAATGTTAACCTCAATGTAGTATCCAAGTTGCTTCTCACTGTATTCAATATAATGTCCATTGCTAGTTTTTATATTCTTTCAGATTTATTTTGTAATTGTTTGTGTGGTTGGGGGGGGGGGGCATATCACTTTAAAATCAAGCTCTTGGCACTTTGAAGTAAACGTTGCAGGCCTTCAGGATGAGAGCGTTTCATGTTACGTGTAGTCGTTGGCATGATAAAGAACCCTCACTGCTCAATGGCCCTAAGCACCGAGTAAAAGTCTAAATTTGAAGCCCTTCGGTATATGGTGAAGTTTTTATTTAAGTAAAAAGTTCTCAAGCAGGGCGTAAAACAACACACAATCAACCAGTCTGGGTCCTTTAGATGAGACCTAGGCCTATTAACCGAGGTCCGAGTAAAGGACAAAATTTGCAGCTCTCCACTTGCAAGTGCATGGTGGCGTCTCCACAGTAGTGAAAAATTCTCAAGAGGGATATTAAACAACAATCAAACAAACTAGTGCTATTTATCTATGGCATAGAGTCTTTCTTATGACAATTAAAATTTTCTATGCAGTTTTAAATGATCAATTCTACTTACTGTGATAGGAATATATTATTTTTAATAACGTTTCCTATATGTGCATGTGTATTTGAATAATTTTTATTTAAGTAAAAAGTTCTCTAGCGGGGCGTAAAACAACATACTATCAACCGATCTTGGCCCTTTGGATGAGACCTATAAACAGAGGTCCCATGAAAAAGATCCCTCAGTCTGCTGTAATTTGCATAAGTCGAAAATATTGCGTAGTTTTTAGAAAGCTGAAATGCACGAATCTATTACATAATAGGATATGTTTTTAAAAAATATATGAAAATCTTACATTGCGACCTTTACATTCCCCCTTTTGCCCCTCCCGTATGTTAATGCTGGTTTTTAAACTGTTCCCCTCCCCGTTGACACGCTGCCCTGCGTTTGCATATAAATCTGAATCTAAATGGTACCTACTTACTTACAACACCTTTCTTAAAATGCTAAGGCATAATCTCTCCCTGGTAGGCACTGACCCTTCCCAATACTCTGGGCATAGCTTTAGGAGAGGAGGTGCTTCTTTCGCATTAGAATGTGGGCTCCCAGCAGACCTGATTAAATCCCAAGGGGACTGGAACTCGGATGCTTACAAAAATTACTTAGACCCCTCCCTTTCATTCCATCTGGAAGTTGCCAATCGTTTAGGTGCAGAATTACAACGTCTCCTCCCAGTCTAAATCTTGCCAAGAAGCGTATCTGTATTGGTGTGTAAATGTGTATGCGTGTTCTCCTTGTTTTGTAACCCCAACTTACATTATAACCGATGTCCGGGCTACAAGCCACTGGGCACTAGCTTGTGATATCTTGTGTGATATTGTGAATTTCTGCCCATCGGACCAGTGCTACACCTGTAGACTATGTGCATTCATAATTCTAACAATTATACCATATTATGATCGTGTGCGTGCCGACCAGATTCACACAGTGGTGATTCGCGTTGCGCCCAGGCCGTGTCAACCATCTCCATGGACTGTCCGGATCCTGAACTGTATGTGCTTGACTGTTTCATGGGATCGTGATTATAGACATCCCGTATTATGTTGTATGTGTGCCGGCCAGGTTCACAAATTGGACATTCGTGTTGAGTCCTGGACGTGTCATCCATCTCAGAGACTGTCAGGATCCTGGACTGTCTGTGCTTAACTATTTCATGTGATTGTGTCACTTAATTGCCTTTGTATATATATTTATTTTATTTTCCAACTCATACTATGCTTTATTATAATTGTTGTTTTTCCTCTGCATTATTACCCTACTCCCTACTACAGTTTGGACATTGGAAAATTACCCATGATTACTTGAATAATACTTTTATGTTTACTTTAATTGTAACAATGCTTAATAAATCATGGTTTTGCCCAAACTGTGTCCTTTCTATATACAAGAGGAAATTAATGTGTTATAAAGTTGTTTAATGATTATTAATTTACATTGTATTCTCCTGTATTCGCTTGCTTTTTGTTTGTTTACGTTTTACCTTAATGGAATCTTCCACTGGAAGAATCTGTTTGCTAAATTAAAGATGGGTTCTGCCCGGAGGGTGATTCTATTTGATAACCAATCAAATTAGGGGGTTTTCTATTCTTGTAAAGCGACCCCTATCGAATGCTAACTAGCGCCACCTATTTACGTCACCGTTATCCAATCAGATTGCTTACTTTCTTGTTTTTAAATTCGCCCATTGTGCCATCCAATCAAATTGCTTTAATCGTCTATTTCAACCCATGTTTTGGCCAGTTAACATCACTTTCTTAGAAATTCCTCCGAGGCAGAACCCACGTCACTTTATTTCATAATTCAAATTTATTAATTTTTTTTTTTTTTTTTTTTTTTGGTTTGTGTGTGAGTATGTGTATGTGTTGGGTGTGTGCGTGATGTCTTATTATAATGTCTAGTTTAGTAGTATTAAGTGTAGATTCTACCATGATTTATAATTTCTCACGATGCTGAAATTACCCATGATTACTTGAATAATACTTTTATGTTTACTTTGTAACAATGCTTAATAAATCATGGTTTTGCCCAAGCTGTGTCCTTTCTATATACAAGAGGAAATTAATTATTTCAATAGTGGTCGTATTTCAATGGTGGCTACTAACTATGTATGTTATTGAATTGCACTCTCAACCACTATTGATATTATTATTTCAATAGTGGTCGTATTTCAATAGTGGTTACTAACTATGTTTGCTATTGAAATGCACTCTCAACCACTATTGATATCTGGTCAGATAAGCTTGATTGTTTTATTTTAGCTGAAAATAACAAAGTATTTATATACTCATATTTTTACTTCTATTTTACCATATCTTACCATATGATATTTAATGGAGAAATAATTTTTTTTTTTACTTGTTCTAGGCACATGGTATCATGGGTGGGTGGGGAGGGGACCCCCCCCAAAAAAAAATATTTTATTTTTAATAAAATATGAAAGTGTTCATTGAATATCCATTTATTCTCTTTAATTCAAGTCCTTTTGGGTAGTTTTTAATTTACTTTTGGGTTCTTTTGGATCCTTTTGGGTAAATCGACGCACTGTGTGTGAACGTCTTAAAATATCATCGGTAATGGCGGCATACAGAAAAACGCCAAAAACATTTAGCTCAAATTAATTTTAACTTGCTTTTCCATATCATTTTACAATCAAAAGATTATGAAAATGACATTTTCAACAAGCATCCGTTCCAACAATAACTTTCTGAAGTTTAAAATATGGCGATAAACAAAAGAAATTGCATATGTCTCTAGGTAGTACTACAGTATGTATGTATGATAGCCGTGTTTCACCTGAAAGAAAACCTTATCCAAATCCCATTTGATGTAAAATATCCACCCCTTTCTCACAGAAATTTATTTTAGGAAAAAAGTGCGTATAATATTCAGCCAAATACGGTAGGTCACGGACCACTTTTGAATATTTCAG
>NW_026927349.1:0-30894 GCF_032062105.1 Saccostrea cuccullata | reverse complement strand
TCCTATTATTTTTTTCCCTAGACGCCAACTTATAGACCTCATAACTCGCTCATTTCTCAATGGATATAGCACAGGTACTTGGGTCTTGGTTTATAAATATGTATGTACCTTACTGATATGTAAAAATATACTTTTTTACATATCAATAAGGTACATACATATTTATAGACCAAGACCCAATTAACTACCTGTGGGATTTTGTTAACATTTTCAGAGGTTTTAGACGTTACACAACTCAATTAAAATGTTTTCATACATTTCAAAAATTCTCTTCCGCTTTGTTATTTCCCTTTAAATGAAAAGAATCTGGGGGATTACGCGACTCATATGCCCACACGGGTTTTGCAGCTCTGTAAGCATATCGGAAATTTCATAGCCGTACGATTTACCCGAGGCACATGTTTCGGAAATAAATTTTTTACCTATAGAATAATAATAAGTAGTAGTTACCCCATATAATACTGTTGGTTATGTGCAGATACACGATGGGCGTGGTCATAATGACATGAGGGAATGTAGCTCCCGAGTTGTCATATGACCAGCCCATCGGGTATCTGCACATTATCAACAGTATAATATGGGGTAAATTACTAGTACCATAGTCTTCAAAAATCATTCATATGTAAGTCAGCTTAAGAAATGGTCGGATTGGTTCGAGTGATTGAAACATCAAGTGTCTGGTTTCAATGATACATGTGGATTATTTGTTTTACGCTCCTTCGTGTCCATCTGACCATGTCCATCAAGTAAAGGGTAAGTGATTTGTACACAATACTTTTCAAAAATTGATTGTATTATGTTGTTTAACGTTATTCTCGAAAATTTTTCACTCATATGGAGACGCCACCTCTTGCCGATGGAGAGCTACAAATTTTGTTCTATACTCGGCACTCAGGTTCATTGAGACACGGGACCTCTGTTTACGGTCTCCATGTCCCACAGTGGGATTCGACTCTTTACTTCGTGACTCTAGGGCAGGCGCTCTAACCACTGCACCACGCGGGCGACATAAAAATTAAACATATCTAAGTCCGTTTAAAAAGTTTGTCTGATTTATGTTATTGAAAAATTAACGAGTTTGGTTTCATTAAAATATGCTGATTTGATATGATTATTTTTCTCGTAAATTTCAATCGTCAAAATCAAATAATTTAAATTTATTATGAAATCGGTGTAACTTAAATCTTTGTAAACCCGTATATTTCAATTGAATTAAAATTATATCTTTGATCGGCTAGATCCGCAATCGTAAACTTTATTTAAGTACAGTGGTGTACACATCTGTTTTTAAGTCATGTGTATACCGTGTTTCCTTTGTTGGTTATCAAAAGAACGATATTGGAATGTACTAAGTTAACGTCATCCTGGTCATTACACTATTTAAAACCAATGTTTTAAAAATCAAGCGATTTTTGAAGGTCCCCCCCCCCCATTTTTTAACTAAAGTAAAATATTAATGCCCGTCTTTTAAAAATTGTTAATTATGCCATAATGCTGTCTACAATTGATAATTTTTACTCTTTTTTACTCTCCTGAATTTGGTATTACAAGCTCGGATGATTGTTTCATTTAAGAGTTGTGCATGATTTTATAATTCTTTTGTCCTGACTCGATGGGCGGAGTTATAGAAAAGTATGGGTTATGTACAGAAAACCCACACTTTTCACAAAAGAAATCACACCCAACTATGGTACAACATTTTATTATTATACTATGGGTCAAAAATTTATTTCCGAAACAAGTGCCTGTGCGATTTCATTTAAGGTCAGACGACACGTTCCTCAAATATATGTTTTGTATTTCTTGGTATTGTATCAAATATTATTCACATTTGTCATTCTCTTCTGATTTCTACATTGTTTTCAAAAAGTTTTAAAATATAAATACACAAGAAATTGTGTTATAGGTAATTTAGAAGATTACCCATAAGGGCTATATAAGAAATATGACCGTATGGTATCTTAGCCAAATGCCTGGTAAGGTACTCTAATTTTTTGTGAGGAAACTTGTTGAAGTACCTATACTTCAATGACAAATTCTTAGGAAAAATTATATGTTATTGAGGAACATGTCGTCTGACCTTAAACTTTGTACAGCACTGTCCAAATGACAATATCTATATTTTTAGGTCACCTGAGTAAAACTCAGGTGACCTATTGCTATCCGTTTCCGTCATGCATTAACATTTGAACATTTTCAGCGTCTTCTCTGAAACCACTGAACGGATTTCAATTTTGGCATAAAGCATCTATGGGTGAAGGGAAACAAAAATTGTGAATTTCATGGTCCCTGCCCCCTTGGGGCCTGAGGGGTGGGGCCAAAACCACTAAAATTAGTTCAATCTTTAAAAATCTTCTTCTTTACTCCTGGACATCAAGCATTCAAACTATTGGTATGATTGTAATGAGCATTGAGTCTTCTACCAAATTGTGAAATTCATGGCCCTAGGATCAGGGGTTCTAGTACTAGGGCGGGGCTAAATAGATTATGTAGTGAAAATACATTGTTTCTTTGAAATTCTTCTTATCTGCACATGGACATTAAATAAACTAACCAAGTGCACGGTTATGTTCAATAAAGTGACTCTTCCAAAATTGTGAATCTCACGGCTCCAGGGTCAGGGGTTCTAGTGCTATGGCGGGGCTCTAATGTGTATATAATGAAAATGCATAAATCTTTGAAAATCTTCTCCTCTACTTATAGGCATTAAATAAACTAACCAAGTGCATAGTTATGTTGAATAAGGCTGTCTCTTCCAAAATTGTTAATTTCATGGCCCCAGGATCAGGGGTTCAAGTGCTAGGGCGGGACTATAAAGATTATATAGTGAAAGTGAATTATTTCTTTGAACATCTTCTTTTCTGCCCTGCATGGGTATTAAATCAATGAACTATGTACATAGGTATGAGGAGGAAGGATGCCTTTTTGAAATTTGTGAATTTCAGGGCCTTTTGTTCAGGACTTCTTGTGTTAGAGCGGGGCAGCCGGGGCTCTAATGTTTATATAATGAAAATGCATGAAGAAAATCTTTTCCTTTGCTCCTGAGTATTATGCCAATGATATAAGTACATATTTATGATGAAAAAAGCTGCCTTTTCTAAAATGGTTAATTTTCGGGCCCCTAGGGCAGAGGTATTTGGAAAGGGGGGGGGGTACATAGTCTGAAAATAAATTAATGCTTTGAAATTTGGTGATAAAATAAAATTCATGATAAAATTTCCAAAATTTTGAAATGTGTGGCCACAGGGTCCGTGGATCCTGTGGTATGGTTAGCACAACTGGTTACAAAGTGGACATGCATTTTCTCTTTGTTACTCTGATCTACCTCTGGGTATTAAGTAACCAAAGTAAGCATGCAAAGTGTATAGTTATGATAAGAAATGGTCTCTTTCAAAATTCTGAATCTCATGACCTCAATCTGGTTTAAAACACGAATCAAATTCAATTGTTGGAAAGTTGTTAAGGGATACTCAGGTGATCTATAAGGCCCGTGGGCCTCTTGTTAAACCTTGCGGTTATCTATGGGCGGCGGAAAGGCTAAAAAAAAAAGACGTTAAAGCAAAAATAACAACTAATTTTAAAAACATACTGAAAAACAATATCAACAGAGTCGTTTGCAAAACCAACGATCACCGATGCAAAACCAACAGTCATTCACTGAATTAACGCTAAATGGCGCGAAAGTGCTTCTACGTGTATATTATCACGGCTTATATATTGTAATAGCATTTCACAAGTAAATAAATTAAAAAATCTTAGTTTATCTAAAAGTTATTGAAACTTTAAATTTTTGGATGGGTTTGATTGACACATCCTTGCACTTTCGCAAATTTTTATTTTATTCTAAATATTAAGGAAAAGTGGCAATTTTGTTGTGCATTAACGAAAAATATTAAAACTACAACTATTACAATATACCTTTAAGACCCTGTGCTTATATTTTTGGGAATGACGAGTAATTAAAGTATAAAATATACCACGCATACCTACGGAAAGCCAACGGGTTCAAAATTCCAACTCTGTTATTCTTAAAATGTACACTTGTAAACCTGAATTTGTAAATTGTAAATCTTAATTTAATAATTTGTCAAATGGTCTTTCACAATTTGTTGATTGTAAATTATCCAACATAAATTGAAAAGTGTAAAAAAGTAAATGCAAGTTATGTCAATGATCACGAGTAATTCGTAGACTTGCGACTTGTCAACTTATGAAATGTACTTTCGTGATTTGTAAATAAGATTGCATATTAAGACGAAAGAGGGCGCTATATTGGTGGCAAGTCATTTCGCTCCAAAGCTAAAAAAGATCCTTAACCACATGAGTGTTTTGGTATGCATACATATCGCCTTCAAGTGTCTCTTAAGTTGTTTATAAATAAGATTTAAGTTTAATATAGAAAAGATCGGGGATCTAAACACACAAAACTTTTCTTGTTTATACCGGTACAGATGGCAGGCGCGGATCTCGGGATTTTTTTCCAAAGGGGGACGAGGTACACCCCAGTCAAAATATTCCAAACCAAAAATTCTTCGACAAGCAAAAAAAAAAATGATAATAATAATGTATGTGGTTTGTGTGTGTGTGTGTGTGGGGGGGGGGGGGTCCAAAGTCATTTCTATGTGCTTCAGTATATACATTTAATAACTGTACATTTTAGGGGAAGAGGGGTCCGGATTCCCAAAATCCCTCTAAATATCAGCACACGGAGAGGTGCCGAGGGAATAAAACCCGAAAGTTTTTTTCAGTATTATAAAGGAGCGTAAAGACTAGGCACGTTGTATTGGGGGGGTGGGGGGTGGGGGGGGGCTCCGCCTTCTCTCTTTTTCTCGAACATGTATTACTATGGATCAAATTGTATTGTGAAAAAGTAAGAACTAACTACCCCAGGGTTCTCAGATAAAAATGTCAATTATTTTTGGTGCCCCTTTCAAAAACGTTGCTACATGCATGAGGACTAGATTTTTCACGTGTTCTGTTTTTGTGTGATCGTTGGGCCCAAGGCACGAAAGCCCTTTTCTGAACTTCATTTTGTTTCATGAGGATGCATGGAATAAACTACCGGTATATGTAACCCAACAAAACTGAGATGCTTCATATACCTTCTGGAATGTCTTCGGCTCTATAAAATCATCTGATTAATGTATAAACTCAATGAGTGGTGCAAAGAGAAGAACTCTCCCTTCCTAATAGTGTGTTAGTCTTAAATCTGACGAAACATTATAATATATATTAATGATTATTTATAAACACAAAAATAGTCATCTGTTTGGAAGAAAAAGAAAAACGAAGAATATAATATATGATCACTTCAAATAATTTTTATCGCCCGCGTGGCGCAGTGGTTAGAGCGTCTTCTCTAGAGTCGCGAAGTAAGGAGTCAATCCTTACGTCGCGGGTTCGAATCCCACTGCATGCGGGACGTGGAGACCGGTCCTTCGGATAAGACCGTATAAACCTAGGTCCCGTGTCGCAGTACTGCCAGTAGGTGCTGGCACGAAAAAGATCCCTCCCTGCACAATGGCCCTAAGTGCCGAGTAAAGGACAAAATTTGCAGCTCTCCACCGGTAAATGGTGGCATCTCCATATGAGTGAAAAATTCTCGACAGGGACGTCAAACAATATACAATCAATCAATCAAATAATTTTTAATTTAAAATCTCCCTATATACAAGCTAATGTGTACTTTACAAAGACATGAATGGGACTGTCAATACATGTCTATTTTCAAAATGAAGGGGAAGCTTCATGTCCACTAAAAAAATTAATCCAAAGGCAAAAAAAAAAATTCGTTTGTGTGTGTGGGGGGGGATTGATTGATTGATTGTATATTGTTTAACGTCCCTCTCGAGAATATTTCACTCATATGGAGACGTCACCGTATGCCGGTGAAGGGCTTCAAATTTTGACCTTTACTCGGCACTCAGGGCCACTGAGCAGTGAGGATCTTTATCGTGCCAACGCCTGCCGCTGACACGGGGCCTCATCCGAAGGACCCGCAACTTTCACTTCAAAGTGCCGAGCGCATAGCGAAGGAACAGTTGCTACCCATTTTAGAGGGGGGGGGGGTTCATATAAATATGCAAATATTTATATGACTCTTCTACTTATCAACGAGAGGTCCATAACTCCTGAAAGGAGGTCTGAGGTTATTTCTTGATTGTTTTACCTTATTAAATTTATTTATGAAAATCTGAGGGGGTCGATCCAGCTGGCCTCTATAACCCGGCCCCAACCCCTTCCTACCGAATCTGCCAGTAACACTACAGAAAAAGCTTTTAAACAAATTTAATGTTAAAATCGAAAATTATTCAGGATTATTATTTACAAACAGTCTTAAAGACAGTCATGAAATTAATTTATAAACATTTCATCAGCCTTTCTTTATATTTTTGCGTGGTGGGACGCATTCTTCATCATCATCGTCCTTTACACCCTGTGGTGTGTAGGGCAGCAACAAACTTCCTCCACTCTTGTCTATCCTGGGCTAGTCGCGTCAATGATCCTCAGGTCTTGTGGATTGCTGGACGCATTGGGGAAGTGATTAAATTGTTAAGCAACGAATAAGCCTGCCACCCTTATAGCGCCCCCTTTCGTCTTAATAATGCAACCTTGCATAGTTTACGAATCACGAAAGTACAATTTACATTTCACAATTTGACAAATCGTAAGTCTACGAATTACACGAATGAAATTACATCGAACGAATTACATCGGCAAAACTTGCATTTACATTTTACACTTGTCAAATTACGCATGGATAGTTACAACTAACAAATTGTGTAAAAAAAAACCAATTTACAGATTATGAAATTAAGATTTACAATTTACAAATTCAGATTCACATGTGTACATTTTAAGAATTACAGAATTGGAATTTTGAAGCCGTTGGCTTTCCATACATACCATGACAAATATGCCACCAACCTTGTACAGGGTTACAATTCAGTCTTATCCTCGTAGCCCTACAGTGAAAGTTTCTTTTACGGTTTCAACAATTTTTTGCACATAAACCACTCACCATGTGGATTTGGCGCAAAATAGATCATGCATGATTTACCATTTATCAGACATAAGTATTTTCAGAATGTAATTTTATATTTCTGTATTACACCATTCATATCTATACAGGCGCGGATCAAGGAATATTTGCCGGGTTTCCATCCTACTCCACAAACTCCTTTCCTAAACGTGAAAACCCTTTTTTTTGGGGGGGGGGGGGGTTGGGGGTTGGGTTGGGACTTTTTAAGCTGAATCTTGCTGCACGATCGGTGTGAGAACAGAGGGTGACGTCTGGCATATTTTAGAATAAATCCTTATGATTTCTTCTTTTTTCTTTTTAGTAACATTAATTCCGTGTTCTTCGGCAAGCTTTCGCAGCACATTAACATAATTTTAACTTATTTAAACTCTCCCGTTTTGACATAGTTGTATAAAGGTCACCAATGTAAACAAAATGAGTTTGCCGTCCGGAAGCGTTTGTGCGCATGTGCGAGATTTATCGTGAAAAGGCTTATTAGAAACCTCTAGAAGTACTTCCCATAGCCACTTAGCACATATTGGCGCATTGGAGGAAGGGTGAAGCGGTTTCTAGGTGGCGTCCAAGGTCACTTAAAGTAAACGTGATGTAGCATATGCTTTTAGAAACTCTGCAAAATCCGGGGGAGGGGGGGGGGGGGGGGGCTCTAGATCCGCGCATGTATATATTATTGAAAACTGCGTAATTATTTGGCAATAGTTTGATAAAATTTTTACTTATTATCTAACATATATATATATATATAGGAACCATCTTTGTGCGACATATAATTCTTCATGAATTATCTCGTTCTAAATTAATTTTGATTTACGTTACTTAGTCTTACCAAGAAAAGCAAAGATGATACAAGTACAATTTGCCTAGTAAATGCACAGGCACTGGGGGGCTGGACTCTCCCCCATTTTTTTTATGCCCCCGTAAACGAAGTTTCGGGGGGTATATAGTTTTTGTCGTGTCCGTCTGTCTGTCTAGCTGTCTGTCTGTATGTCTGTTTGTCCGCAAAAACTTTAACCTTCCCCATAACTTTTGATTTAGTGGAGCTATGGCATTCATATTTCACATGTGTATTCCTTGTGACAAGACCTTTCTTTGTATACCACCAAATTTGACCTTTTGACCTTGACCTTAGAGTTTGATCCACTTTTACACAAAAATTCTGAACTTTTACTTTACCCATATCTTTTGAACAATAGATACCAGGGCATTTATACTTGACATGTGAATTTTTTGTGAAAAGACCTTTCATTGGATACCACAACCTTGACCTTTTGACCTTGACCCTAGAGATTTCTGTACTTATAAAAAAAAACCTTTGAACAGAAAGTGCTAGGGCTTTCATACTTCACATATGTAATCCTTGTGAAAAGTCGCTCATTGGATACCAAGGACCTTGACCCTTTGACCTTGACCTTGGAGTTTGACTTACTTTATTATACATCCTTGACCTTTTGACCTTGACCTTGGAGTTAGATCCACTTTTACACAAAAATTGCAAACTTTAACTTTGGCTCTAATTTTTAAACGGTAGATACTAGGGATAACATTTTTTAAATTTCACTTCTTTTTGGCAAGACCTTTCATTAAAAACCAAGACATTTGACCTTGATCTTGGAGATTTCCGTACTTACGAAAAAACTTTAACCATGGTCATAACTTTTGAACGGTAAGAGCTAGGGCTTTCATATATATATCCTTGTGAGAAGACCTTTCATTGGATATCCACTTTGACCTTTACCTTCTTTTTACATAACCTACGCTATGTTGTGCAATGGTATATGTCGACATCGGGGCAATTTTCTGCTTTACGTAACCTAATTGTTTGTCAGCTCGTCGATCGCCACGCACGGACGACTCCGTGTATCTCGATGTCGTCAGAAATTCACACCTTTGGCACCCATGTTTTGATTACATACCGTTTCTGTAGAAATGTATTTGTAGAGGAATCCCAAGCCCCCTCGGCGTCTCTGAGACGTTAATTGTTTAATGTTTAGCTTGGGTAATATCATCGATAAATCTACTCGATTCTGCGTAAATGTACAACCGTTTATTTATGTCGAAATCTAACAAACTTTATCATTCATCAGAAAAAATGATGCCAAATTACAATGAATAATATACACACTGAATTCAGTATAACTTTGAAATTGTGGTAAAAATGCATTCAACAGCAAACAATCCAATCTACGTCATGCACGACTATTAAATCAGCCGTAATATTCATGCATGTGTAACATCATTAAGTTTGTTTTGATAGACAAATCCGTTTAAAATTTGATTTGAAAATGCAATGAAAAAAGATGAATGATGATTAAATTAAAATGAAGTGAAATGATTTTTTGTAAATACGCATTATTTATTTTTTTCCGTATCACGGAAGTCGACTTTGCACCATTACGGTTCGGAGTTTATAGAGCGCATTTCGTATCCTGTTCTGACAAAGCAAGTTGCACGCGGAGTTCGAATGCAAGATGGAAAACTGTTATTAGTAAAACGAGAACATTTCGATAAAAAGGAAGCATTTCATAAATAACATTTATGATTGATTCATTGTATGTTGTTTAATGTCCCTCTAGACAATTTTAACTCATATGGAGACGCCACCACTTGCCGTTGGAGGGCTACAAATTTTGTCCTATGCTCGGCACTCATTCGAGGTTTGCCAAATGGATCTGGGCCCCAATGTCTAAAGTTTACAATGATATGCATCGAGGTGCATTTCAAATATAAATTATGCATAGAAATTTGTATTAAAATGAGAGGTCATTTGATTTGTTAACACTTTTTTGGCCGAGCGAGAGCTATTCTGAGGTCATGACGTCAGAAGTTTATTAATAAACAGATGCTTCCACATAAGTTTCAGCTTTTCTGGCCCAGTGGTTCTTGAGAAGAAGAGTTTTAAAGTTTTTTCCTATATATTTCTATGTAAAACTTGGATACCCCATTGTGGCCCCGCCCTACCCCGGGGGTCATGATTTGAACAATTTAGAATCTACACTACCCCAGGATGCTTCCACATAAGTTTCACCTTTTCTGGCCCAGTAGTTCTTGAGAAGAAGATTTTTAAAGTTTTTTCCGATATATTTTTATGTAAAACTTGAATTCCGTATTGTGGCCCCGCCCTACCCCCGGGGGTAATAATTTGTGCAATTTAGAATCTTAATTATTTAAGGATGCTTCCTCTTAAGATTAAGCTTTTCTGGCCCAGTGGTTCTTGAGAAGGAAGATTTTTAAAGTTTTTTCCTATATATTTCTATGTAAAACTTTGATTCCCAATTGTGGCCTCGCCCTATCCCGGGCGCCATGATTTGAACAATTTAGAATCTACACTACCCTAGAATGCTTCCACATAAGTTTCAGCTTTTCTGGCCGAGTGGTTCTACAGAGGAAGACTTTTGAAGTTTATTTTTATATATTTCTATAAAATTTAAACTTTGATTCCCTTTTGCAGCCCCGCCCAACCCCTGGGGTCATGATTTGAACAATTTAGAATTTACACTATCTCAGGATGCTTCCACGTAAGTTTCACCTTTTCTGGCCCAGTGGTTCTTGAGAAGAAATTTTTTAAAAATTTTTGTCCAAAATATTTATATGTAAAACTTTCATACCCTATTTTGGCCCCGCCCTACCCCCGGGGGTCATGATTTTTATAATTAAGAATCTACACTACCCTAGAATACTTTTACTTAAGTTTCAGCTTTTCTGGCACAGTGGTTCTTGAGAAGAAGATTTTTAAAGTTTATTCCTATATATTTCTATGTAAAACTTTGATTCCCTTTTGTGGCCCCGCCCAACCCCCGGCGGTCATGATGTGAATAATTTAGTAACTCACACTATCCCAGGATGCTTCCACATAAGTTTCAGCTTTTCTGGCCCAGTGGTTCTTGAGAAGAAGATTTTTTAAAGTTTTTCCCTATATATTTCTATGTAAAACTTTGATCCCCTATTGTGGCCCCTCCCAGCCCCTGGGGCTCATGATTTTAACAATTTAAAATCTGCATTATCCCAGGATGCTTCCACATAAGTTTCAGCTTTTCTAGCCCTGTGGTTCTTGAGAAGATTTTTTAATGACCTCACCCTATTTTTGTCTTTTTTTGATTATCTCCTCTTGTAAGGGGTCTTGGTCCTTCATTTTAACGAATAAAACTCCCCTTTATCTTTGGATGCTTTGTTCCAAGTTTGATTAAAATTTGCCCGGTGGTTCTTGAGAAGAAGTAAAAATGTGAAAAGTTAACAGACGGACGGACAGCTAGACAGCTAGAGGGACGGACGGACGGTCGGTCGTACGGACGACGGACAAAATGCAATCAGAAAAGCTCACTTGAGCCTTCGGCTCAGGTGAGCTAAAAAAAACTTTTAAACTTAAAATAATTCACTGTCATTAATTTAATCCATGCATCGTAAATTCTCCTCGGACCCTGACTTCTTTGTGTTTGTATTGAATATAGTCTTGTCCCATGATCCCTTGCACTTCGTTATTGGGGTCCCCAATAACGAAGTGAAAGGGATCATAGGACAAGACTATAACTCATCGTGCCAATCGCATTATCTCGGGTCTTTCCGTCAGATGTCGGAAAAACAACTTCGAATGTTTTCATTCCCTAACCAGAGTTGTCTTCCGCTACGCTCACTACACGTAGCGGGAACGACAACTCTGGATAGAGAATACGAATGTATTAACATTCGAGGTTAAAAATTTATACATCTTCCTGTTTATTCAAATATAGGATAGACGGATTTAGAAGTCCCTTCTATAGTATATTCAAAGTAATATCATTATACTTAATAAAGTTATAATCCATATTCCACAGATAAAAGGTCTCCATGCATTTATTTCAAAGATCATGAAAAGGGAGGGTTGTCATGGCGTCTACCATATACATTCGAAGTAGTTTTTCCGCTAGTCGGAAAGGCCCGAGAAGTTGCGATTGCTCATCGTGCATCTACTAAGAACAATCCAGAGTGTTCCGATTGTAAACATGGCTTGTGAAGCGAGAAAAAAAGTTGAGAAAACTAGAGCAAAGCTCGTTGCAAAGCAACGAGTAGGTCTTCCGTCCTGTTTGACCGGAAGTAGCTTTCATTTTTAACAAAAATGATAAATAACGCCCAAAAATGCTTTGAATCCTCTAAAGCTATGTTAATTAATGCAAAAATAAGCCATTTTTTGCTACTTCCGGTTTAACCGGAAGTAACGACAACGCACGGAAAATTAATTTTTAAGCTCCCAGAGACACATGTTACCCAAAAACTTGTCAAAAACGGCAAAAATACGCATTTTCCGACTACTTCCGGTTTGGCCGGAAGTGACGACACTGGACGTATTTTGACGACTCTATTAGAATAAGCTTGACATTTTCAACAACTTTGCTTCTTTGATGTATAAAAAATTCTCAATACTTTTTGAGATGTCTGGAAGAAAACTTTTGGCCCCTCTAGATCCCTTAATTTAGGGGTCATCCCTTTTTCCGACATATCATTTGAAAGATCTACTAATTCTGCACAAATTATATTCTATATATTTTCACAAAATATTTTTAGTTTAGAAGATAAAGAGCAAAGTATGCGTAATTATTGGTTCTTTTAAGCGTTCTAATTTTTGACCCCTATATAGCGCCATTTTGAATAGAGAAATCGAAAAACTAAAACCGATGTGCACAGCTTCAATCCTTCTATTATTTAAAATCAGTAGAATTTCTGCTCCAGCTATAGCGGTCTCTGAGCCTTTGTCTGGAAACGAAAGCCTATAAATTTTCGTTTAAAGGGAAATAACTCAAAACCGGAAGTGACTTTTTGAAATTTTAGTCAGCATTCTGATAGAGTTTATAAATGTCTATAATCTCTAGAAATTTGATCGAAATCCGTTGAGAAATGAGTGAGAAATGAGGCCTCAAAGTTGCCGTCTAGGAAGCAGAAAAAAAACTAGAGGAAAGCTCGTTGCAAAGCAACGAGTAGGTTTTCCGTCATGTTTGACCGGAAGTGGGTTTCATTTTTGACAAAAATGAGAAATAACGTCCAGAAATGGTTTGATTCCTCTAAATCCATGTTAATTATTGCAAAAATAAGCCATTTTCTGTTACTTCCGGTTTGACCGGAAGTGACGACGACGCACGGAAAATTAATTTTAATGCTCCCAGAGACATGTGTTACCAAAAAACTTATCAAGAACGGCAAAAATACGCGTTTTCCGACTACTTCCGGTTTGGCCGGAAGTGACGACGCGGGACGTATTTTGGCGACTTCAATAGATTAAGCTTGACATTTTTAACAACTTTGCTTCTTTGACGTATCACAAATTCTCAATACTTTTTGAGATATAAAGAAAAAACTTTCGGCTCCTCCAGGTCCATCCCTTTTTTTCGAGATGTCATTTAAAAGATTTTGAAATTCTACACCTTTTTTGTTCTACATGCTTTAATAATATATTTCTAGGTAAAAAGTTATCGTTGAAAAGGTGCTTAAAATTTTGAAATTCTTAATAGGACTATTTTTGGGCCATAGCGAGCGTCGGCGCTTCGTACTTCCGGTAGCTGTGATATACTTAGTGCACTTCTCCAAAAGTTGCTCTAGCATCACTGAAAATTTCAAGCTTCTGAGTTTAGTGCTTTTTGAGAAAACTGCCGGACAAACTGACCCTCTAAAAATCACTAAATCGCAGAAAACTCCGAACCGGAAGTGACGTCATCAAAATAAAAAATGTATATCTAGATTTTTTGATGTTCTATCTCAGACCTGAAAGTTTCATGAAAATCGATCAAGTCGTTCTCCAGAAATCGCGCGTACAAAATCGGTAAGATAAAAAAACAATAATAGATATAGTGGAAAAGAAACCTAAGAAAAACAATAAGGTCTTCCGCTGAAGACGGAAGACCTTAATAATCTTTACCAACAGAATCAGTAGAAGGTCTTCCGTTGGAAACGGAAGACCTTAATTAGTGAAATTTTCGTCTATATATGGATTTTTTAGAAGATGGGTGGGTTGGAAGTTGGGATGAAAGGCATACTACAATCTCAACAAGTATGCAAGGGAGGGGGGGTTGTCTCAGACTTTTTTTGAGAACAGTCATCTGTTGCAGTTTTAATATGTAAGCTTTCATTTGGGCGCCGCATGACCCTTTAATTCCCCACTTTTTGCACTCTCTACCATGAGGAACGAACGACAACTCTGCATAGGAGATTGCACTTTTTGTTGCTGTTCATAGTGCATATACATGGGCAACTTCCAGGAAAATATTACCGCAATATTAGACAAACTGAAGTCATACTCAATACTTTATCCTCTACTTTCTCAAGATTTTTCTGTATTATTATATGTATATCGAAAAAAAAGATAGGTGAGCAAGGTGAGCCAAATGCCTTACAGTGCGTCAAACTTGTAGGTGAAAATTTAATCTCAATTATAACAAAATTTTCGTGTAACATTGACATATATACTTGATGTAAAAACTCAACAATTTGCAAAACTTATAAAAAAAGATTTTTTTTGGTCTGCTGTTTAATGTTTCTCTCAAGAATTTCTCACTCATATGGAGACGCCATATTTTGTCCTATACTCGGCACGCATGGCCACCGAGCAGTGAGGGATCTTTTTTGAGCTTACTCCTACTGCTACACATGACCTAGGATAAAATGGTCTCATCCAAAGGACGGTCTCCACGCCCATAATAGTATGCAAACCCGCAATCAACTCCTTACTTCGTGACTCTTTGAGCAGACGCTCTAACCACTGCGCCGCGCGTTCGACATCAAAGAGATTGAAAATTTTTCCTTATGATATAGAATATACACGCTCAAGAGGACAAACTGAAAAGGATCATTTTCTAATTCTATTCATAACATAATTTTTGATATTAGTAGATAATCGCTTTATTCCATGACCTTGTCTCAAGATCACAAAGATAAGTTGTTTCAAATGAATAATTTGAAAGAATATATGTGAACTTGTCAAGTCGGTAACATACATTGTACAGAAGGGGCTTGCTTATAAATAACCAGTTGCACGGCTTGACGGAGGGTCATCTGTACAATTAAGTTTAAGGTCTCTATCAGAACTGTACATTGCTTTACTGTCTTTCTACTGCTGAAACATTGCAAAATGATACACTGAAAAGATTGCTTACATCCTTAGAATGCGGCATGACCTTGACTCAATGTCACTTTGCCCTATTCGCAGCTCCAGCGAAAGACCTACTCGTTGCTTTAAAAGGAGCTCGGCTCTAGTTAAGGTCTTCCCGTCTTCAGCGGAAGACCTTCTTGTTATTCTTAGGTTTCTTTTCCACTATTTTTATTATTAGGGTCTTCCGTCTTCAGCGGAAGACCCTTCTATTATTGTAAAGTTTCTTTTTCTTCTTCTTATTTTTTTTTCCTTCACCGATATCTCAGTAACGGTTCGGTGGATCGTTATGAAATTTTCGGAGATGAAAGGGAACAGATTTCGCTCAATCATATATTTTCATTTTTTCTAATTTTACTTCCGGTCGTGAAATATGACGTAATTGCTACAATTTTTGTCCGCCCTACTCATAGAACACTACGCAAAATAGAGATTTGAAGTTTTCAAGAATGATTAAATGTGAACTTATCATTTGTAGCTGACTTTTGAAATTTTAAAAATGTGTTTAAATTTTTCAAATTTTAAAGTTGAATTTTTCAAAAAAAAAATTTTTAACCAATTTTAATTTTTTTTTCATGTCATCAAATAGATCTTGGCGAGCACTTTCCAAAAATGTATTTGTTTTGTATGTGAGTACAATAATAAACATTATATAAGATCAGGTGTGTGTTAGGACACTTGAGTGCAAATGTACTCTTAGAACTTTTCTTTTAAAAAATCATTTCTCTTTTATTTATTGACCGATTTCAATTTTTTTTACACTATCAAATAGATCTTTTCAAGACCTTTTCAACGGTTTATATTTTTTTTATTGTACATGTACATTTAATAATGAAGACAATATGAGCTCAGGAAATTTAACCTTTCGTTTTGACAGGACATGTCAAATTCATTATCAAGGACCCTTACGGATGACGGTACTCTTTAGATCTCTTTGATCTTCGGTGGACACTTCTGATATACGTAAAACGTCCTTGTTTATTTGTTGACAGTTTTAAAACTTTTTAAATCATCAACTAGATCTTTTTGAGAGCTTTCCAACAGTATATTTTTTCTGGATTGTAAATGCACTAATAAAGAAACTATGAGCTCAGGTATTTTAGCATTTTGTTTTGACAGAACATGTCAAAATCATTATCAAGGACGCTTGCGGTTAGTACAGATGGATGTTCTCTTCGATCTTTGGCCTATATCCTTTGATTTGAAAAAAAAAATATAGCACAGTGTAATTGAAAATTCTCTAAGGTCAAAAAGAGTAAAATTTAAACAATTTCAGTTTAAAAAAAAATATGTTTTAATTGCTTCCAAACGTAAAATAAGGATTATTTATGTATTTTGAAAGATTGAAAACACCAGACCATGTGTTTAAAAATCTTATAAAGGTCAAATAGTGTAAAATTTAATCTATTTAAATTTTCAAAAAAAAAAAAAAATAATAAATAAATGTTTCCTAATTGTTTAAACATATGGACTACATCTGAATTTTAACAGATCGATAACAGCATATTTTGTGTTTGGAAATCTCTCAAAGGTCAAATAGGGTGAAGTTTAATCGATTCAAAATTTTCAAAAATTTAAATTGCTTCCATATGTCACAACAAAGACTGTTCAGGTATTTTGAATGATCGATGACATCAAACAGTGTGTTTTGATATTATTAAAATGTCAAATAGAGAAAGATTTAAATTTTCAAAAAAATTAAATTGCTTCCAAATGTTAAAGCAAACTCTATATATGTATTTTGACAGATAGAGAATATCATACAATGTGTTTTGAAATCTTTCAAAGGTCAAAAAGAGTGAAATATAAACGATTTAAAATTTTCAAAAAAATTAAATTTCTGCCAAATGTAAAATCAAGTGCAACAACTGTATTTTGACAAATGAAGAATATCAAACAATGTGTTTTGAAATCTCTCAAAGGTCAAAAAGAGAAAGATTTAAACGATTCAAAAAATTTAAATTGCTTCCAAATGTAAAATCAAGTACCATATCTGTGTTTTGACATATGGAGAACATCATACAATATGTTTTGAAATATCTCAAAGGTCAAATCGAAGGAAATTTAAACGAATTAAATTTTTCAAAAATTTTAAATCTCTGCCAAATGTAAAATCAAGTGCTACATCTGTATTTTGACAGATGAAGAATATTATACAATGTGTTTAGAAATGTCTCAAAGGTCAAATAAAGCGAGATTTAAACAATTAAAATGGTTCAAAAATTTAAATTGCTTCTAAATGTAAAATCAAGTACTATATCAGATTTCAAAACACATGGTCTCATGTTCTCCATCTGTCAAAATACAGATATAGTATTTGATCTTACATTTGGAAGAAATATAAATTTTTTGAAAAATTTAAATTGTTTAAATCTTACTCTATTTGACCTTTGAAAGATTTCAATACACATTATATGATATTCTCCATCTGTAAAAATACAGATGTAGTACTTGATTTTACATTTGGCAGAAATTAAATTTTTTTCAAAAATTTAAAACGTTTAAATCTCCCTTTATTTGACCTTTGAAATATTTTAAAACACATTGTATGATGTTCTCCATATATCAAAATACAGATACAGTACTCGATTTTACATTTGGAAGCAATTTAAATTTACTGAAAAAGTTTAATTGTTTAAATCTTTCTATTTTTGACCTTTGAGAGATTTCGAAACGCATTGTATGATATTCTTCATCTGTCAAAATACAGTTGTTGCAACTGATTTTATATCTGGCAGAAATTTAAAATTTTTGAAAAATTTAAATTGTTTAAATTTCCCTCTATTTGACCGTTGAGATATTTTAAAACACATTCAATGATGTTCTCCATATATCAAAATACAGATAAGGTACTCAATTTTACATTGGAAGCAATTTAATTTTTTTGAAAAATTTAAATCGTTTAAATATCCTCTATTTGACCTTTGAGATATTTTACAACATATTGTATGATGTTTTCCGTATGTCAAAATACAGATATGGTACACGATTTTACATTTGGAGGAAATTTAATTTTTTTGAAAAATTTAAATTGTTTAAATCTCCCTCTATTTGACCTTTGAAAGATTTCAAAACAAATTGAATGATATTCTTCATCTGTCAAAATACAGATATAGCACTTGATTTTACATTTGGCAGAAATTTAAATTTTTTGAAAAATTTAAATCGTTTAAATTTCCCTCTATTTGACCATTGAGATATTTCAAAACACGTTGTATGATGTTCTCCATATGTCAAAATACAGATATTGTACTCAATTTTACATTTGGAAGCAATTTAATTTTTTCGAAAAATTTATATTGTTTAATTTTCCCTTTATTTGACCGTTGAAAGATTCCAAAACACATTGTATGATATTCTCCATATATCAAAATAGATGTAGTATTTGATTTTACATTTGGCAGAAATTGAATTTTTCTGAAAAAATTAAATCGTTTAAATCTCCCTCTATTTGACCTTTGAGATATTTCAAAACACATTGTATGATGTTCTCCATATGTCAAAATACAGATATGGTACTCGATTTTACATTTGGAAGCAATTTATTTATTTGAAAAATCTAAATTGTTTAAATCTCCCTCTATTTGACTTTTGAAAGATTTCAAAACACATTGAATGATATTCTTTATCTGTCAAAATACAGATGTAGTACTTGATTTTACATTTGGCAGAAATTAAAAATAAAAAAAAGAATTTAAATCGTTTAAATCTCCCTCTATTTGACCTTTGAGATATTTCAAAACACATTGTATAATGTTCTCCATATGTCAAAATACATATATGGTACTCGATTTTACATTTTGAAGCAATTTAAATTTTTTGAAAAATTTAAATTGTTTAAATCTCCCTCTATTTGACCTTTGAAAGATTTCAAAGCACATTGTATGATATTCTCCATCTGTCAAAATACAGATGCAGTGTTTGATTTTACATTTTACATTAATTTTTTTGAAAATTTTAAATCGTTTAAATCTCCCTTCATTTGACCTTTGAGATATTTCAAAACACATTGTATGATGTTCTCCATATGTCAAAATACAGATATGGTACTCAATTTTACATTTGGAAGCAATTTAATTTTTTTTTTATTTAAATCGTTTAAATCTTTCTCTTTTTGTCCTTTGACAGATTTCAAAACACATTGAATGATATTCTTCATCTGTCAAAATACAGATGAACATGTAGCATTTGATTTTACATTTGGCAGAAATTAAAAATTTTTTGAAGAATTTAAAAATTGTTTAAATGTTCCTCTATTTGACTTTGAGGGATTTCAAAACACATTGTATGATGTTATCCATATGTCAAAATACAGATATGGTACTTGATTTTAAAATAATTTGAAAAATTTAAATCGTTTAAATCTCACTTTATTTGACCTCTCATATATTTCAAAACACAGTGAATGATGTTCTTTATCTGTCAAAATTCAGATATAGTGCTTGATTTTACATTTGGAAGCAATCTAAAATTTTGGGAAAAATTTAAATCGTTTAAATCTCATTCAATTCACCCTTTGAGAGATTTCAAAACTAATCTTTTATCATAATAAATATTTAAATAAAAATGTAAGACATATTCTTATCTCGTCTTATTGGAAAATGGACGGAAGACCCACTCGTTGCTCGTATCTAGTTATTAAGGTCTTCCGTCTTCAGCGGAAGACCTTCTTGTTATTCTTAGGTTTCTGTTCCACCATCTAAGGTCTTCCGTCTTCAGTGGAAGATCTTACTGTTATTCTTAGATTTCTTTTCCACTATTTTTAAGGTCTTCCGTTTCAACTGAAGACCTTATTTTTCTGTTGTTTCTTTTCAACTTTTCGTATAATTAAGGTCTTCCGTTTCAACGGAAGATCTTCTTATTTTTCTGTTGTTTCTTTTCAACTTTTTCAGGTCTTTCGGCTTCAGCGGAAGACCTTCTAGTGATTCTTAGGTTTCTTTTTCACTTTTCTTATTATTAAGGTCTTCCGTTTCAATGGAAGACCTTCTTATTTTTCTGTTGTTTCTTTTCAACTTTTCCTATTATTAAGGTCTTTCGTCTTCAGCGGAAGACTTTACTGTTATTCTTAGGTTTCTTTTCCACTATTTTTATTATTAAGGTCTTTCGTCTTCAGCGGAAGACCTTCTTGTTATTCGTTTGTTTCTTTTCCACTGTTTTTCTTCTTATTTTTTTTCTTACCTATTTTGTGCATTCGATTTCTCGGAAACGGCTTGTTAGATTTTTATGAAACTTTCAGGTCTGATAGAACATTAAAAATTCCCAATACTCTTTTTTTAATTTTGATGACGTCATTTCCGGTTTTGAGATTTTCGCGATTTAGTGATTTTCAGAGGGTTACTTTGTCTGGCAGTTTTCTCAAAAAGCACTTAACACAGATGCATGAAATTTTCAGCGATGATAGAGCTAAATGTGCTGATGTGATATACACCTCTTTTTTTCTCTGGAAGTGCAGCACGTCGGCCATGGCTATGGCTCGAAAAAAGTCCTATAGGGGATTTAAATTTTTTTCACACTTTTTCTGCAATATCTTTTTACATGTTAATATTTTTAAAAGATGTATAGAACAAAAGTTGTAGAGAATATCACGATCTTTCTAAAAATATCAACAATTAAGAGCTGGCCCCTATAATAAAGGGCCAAAAGGGGCCAAAAGTTTTTCTTTTATATCTCAAAAAGTATTGAGAATTTGTAATACGTCAAAGAAGCAAAGTTGTTCAGAATGTCAAGTTTTATCTAATAGGGTCGTCAAAATACGTCCGGCGATGTCACTTCCGGTCAAACCGGAAGTAGTCAAAAATTGCATATTTTTGCCGTTTTTGACAGGTTTTTGGGTTACATATGTCACTGGAAGCTTAAATCTTAATTTTCTGTCCGTCGACGTCACTTCCGGTCAAACCGGAAGTAGCCAAAAATGGCTTAATATTGAAATAGTTAATGAGGATTTGGAGGATTAAACCATTTTTAGACTTCATTACTCATTTTTTTTGAAAATTGAAAGTTGCAGATGTACTTCCGGTCTAACAAGACGGAAGACCTACTCGTTGCTTTGCAACGAGCTCGGCTCTAGTTATTATTGTCTTTTTCCATACCGATTTTGTGCACGCGAGTTCTCGGAAACCGCTCGCTCGATTTTCATGAAACTTTCAGGACTGATAGAACATCAAACAATCTTGATATATAATTTTTTGTTTTGATGACGTCACTTCCGGTTTTGAGATTTTCGCGATTTAGTGATTTTCAGAGGGTCACTTTGTCCGGCAGTTTTCTCATAAAGCACTTAACACAGAAGCATGAAATTTTCAGCGATGATAGAGCAACATGTGCTGATATGACATACATCTCTCTTTTTCTCCGGAAGTGCAGCACGTTGGCGCTAGCAATGGTTCGAAAAAAGTTCTATCGGGGATTTAGAATTTTTGACACCTTTTCTGCAATATCTTTTTACATGTTAACATTTTATAAAGACATATAGAACAAAAATTGTAGAGAATGTCACGATCTTTCGAAAAATATCAACAAGAAGGGGCTGGCCCCTATAATAAAGGGTCAAAGGGGGCCAAAAGTTTTTCCTTTATATCTCAAAAAGTATTTAGAGTTTGTAATAGGTCAAAGAAGCAAAGCTGTTCAAAATGTCAAGCTGTATCTAATGAGGTCGTCAAAATACGTCACTTTCGGTCAAACCGGAAGTAGTCAAAAATTGCATATTTTTGCCGTTCTTAACAGGTTTTTGGGTAACATATGTCACTGGGAGCTTAAATCTTAATTTTCTGTCCGTCGATGTCACTTCCGGTCAAACCGAAAGTAGCCAAAAATGGCTTAATATTGCAATAATTAATATAGATTTGGAAGATTAAACCATTTTTGGACTTCATAACTCCTTTTTTTTTAAATGAAAGTTACACATGCACTTCCGGTCAAACAGGACGGAAGACCTACTCGTTGCTTTGCAACGAGCTCGGCTCTAGTATTATATTTATGTTTTCTCTCACCTTTGTTTACTTGTTCAATGTTATCTGACCCTAATTGTTTTGTGTAACACTGACCTTCACACCATGCCCTCAATACAACTATTTCTGGATCTCCATATTCAACTGAGCTTGTTTCAGTCAGACTGATATTGTTTACATCCCGAATTTTTCCTATCATATTCTCCATCACTTTATCACTGATTTCTCCTTTACTGTATCTTACTGAAAGTTTACAGTCCTTTATATCAAAATCCTGTACAGACAGCATTTTTGTAAGATCTCTGTGGTTGACGATCAAGCCGTAATCTGACAGGGCGCTGTTGTTATCCTCCATAAACTTGACCATCTCTTCAATTTCTTTCTTCTTTTTGTTTAGCTCAGATTTCACAATATTCAACTTTTTATTTTTTTCCTCCAAATTATCTCTCAGTCTTTGTTCATTTTTTTTCCTGATTTCGTTCAGCCTGGCCATTATCTCATCAACATGCTTCTGAAGCTTTTTAATCTCAGAGTCACACACTTCTTTATTTTCTGTGATCTGTTTTGAAACCTTCTCTAGCTTCTTATTAATCCCAGGTAGGTCCCCTTCCTTGATCTTTGTCAGAAATTCAAGCAAATCTCTTCTCCTTTGGGTGGATGCCGTGGGTAGAGTGTTCCACTCGTGATCTTTATGAACTGTTTTGGCACACTTTCCACAAATAAATTCATCGCATTCCTCACATATAACATCAATAGGCAAATCATGAGTTTTACACATTTCAATATGCTCTTGGGGAGAGCCCAGTGGATATTGTGGTTTACTGGCTGCCATTTTTGTTGAATGTCTCCTACCTATGACCTAGATTTGAAGCAGCGGTAAGGTTACTCAGTATTAAGCAAACTGATATGCACCGTGAACAAACAAGTACAAAAGTTAACAAGTCCTAATATAAAGAGGTAGCTTTAAACTAGGTGTATTCAGTCACTAAATTAAATTTTGAAAATTTATCTAGCATTTCATGCATTAGTTCTGAGGTATGCATTTTTGCTGGCAAAGGGGATTTTGGCCCCCCTCTAAATTTCTTGGCAAATTCCACCAAACTGTGCACTTTCAAGTGAATTCTTACTTGAGACTACATGACACAGGCACTTGTTTCGGGAATAAATTCTAACCCATAGTGTAATAATAACACAAGGTATCTAACTCCAAATTTCACGGAGTATTCCCCTCCCTTAGAATCGCGCTCATTTACTCTTTCAGAGAAAAGGCAGTGGCAAACTGTTTATACCTATGTCATCTACGATAATTTATCTACACAACCATGCATGACTTGCTTGTCTTTGTTTTCTTTAATCTCCGTAAACAGCGTCAAAACTCTACTCGACGAGTTGAAAAGTCGAACTAAACCATAAAACGGTATGTGCTAATCTCGGGCAAAGAGAAAAATTAAAGAATGCGTGGGTTTAAAAATTCAATTCCAGATTTTAAATATTGCATTGAATAAATAAAATTTCATAGTGTCTCATTTTCCATAAAAACACTACAATGTTTTTCCGATGTAATTTTAGAAACAGATTTTTATCCAATCAAATTCGAGGTCTAATTCTTTGCCCGAGACTAGAACATACCATTCTATGGTTGAGTTTCACTTTCCACTTGGCGAGCAGAGTTTTGAAGCTGAATACGGAGATAAAAGAAAATAAAGACAAGCATGCCAGATATATGGTTGTGTAGATAAATTATCGTAGAAGACATAGGTATAAACAGTTTACCCGCGCATTTCCTTTGAAAGTGTAAATGAGCGCGATTCTAAGGAAGGGGGTACTCGGTGTAAATCGGAGTTAGATACCTTGTGTTATTATTATACTATGGGTCAAAAATTTATTACAGAAACAAGTGCCTGTGCTAGATGACCTAGCTGCTACATCTTCCTAAATATCTCTGTACTATTGGTGTATATCTTGTCTACTTCTTATATAGTCCTATCCACACTTTGCAAAAGTTGTTTCCCTTTGCGGGGTCAACCAAAAGGTCAAAAGGGAAAGAAACTTGGGTGTGCTGTGATAAATTCATTGTGTTTAATTGTGTGGGTAGCCCCATCTTGGGGCAATCAGTACATAAAAGGCAGAGCTTTTTAAAAGTCAAATGACGAAGTTACAAACCTGAAAACTACAAAGGCTACTGTGTGGATTGTATGGGTTTATCCCCTAAGATGGCGGCCAAGGGACATAACTTTTGAAAAGTGTGGATTGGACTATACTTAATCATAGACATAATTCGATTTATGTCTATGACTTAATGAATAATATATTCTACAACAGTGGGGAAACAAAGTACTCAGAAGTACTGAAAGCGGGACTCATTTACAGGGTAATGAACAAAAACTAAAAACAGCGTAAAATATTTAACATGCACATGTAACGTGTTGGGGTTTTATATACCAACAGAAGTAAATAAACACGGATGCAGCAAGATAAATTAAGGTCAAACGATTATGCACAGATGTGTCCTCAGCGGGGAGTTTTACATAAAAGCGTACATCAAGTCATTAATTATGTTCCCCGCATTTGTGTTACCTTGATAGTACAACCTTTATCCATAGAATATGACGCAGACAGGGATACCTGATGAAAACCTTTATTTTAAACACATAATTAATCGAAGAAGACGGTAGAAAGTATACTATAAACAAGACCGGAAGTAGCTTTCATTTTTAACAAAAATGAGAAATAACGCCCAAAAATGCCTTGAATCCTCTAAAGCTATGTTAATTAATCAAAAATAAGCCATTTTTTGCTACTTCCGGTTTAACCGGAAGTGACGACGACGCACGAAAAATTGATTTTTAAGCTCCCAGAGACATATGTTGCCCAAAAACCTGTCAAAAACTGAAAAAAAACGCGTTTTCCGACTACTTCCGGTTTGGCAGGAAGTGACGACGCTGGACGTATTTTGACTACTCCACTAGATTAAGCTTGACATGTTCAACAACTTTGCTTCTTTGATGTATAACAAATTCTCAATACTTTTTGAGATATCTGGAAAAAACTTTTGGCCCCTCTAGATCCCTTAATTTAGGGGTCAGTCCTTTTTCCGACATATCATTTGAAAGATCTTCTAATTCTGCACAAATTATGTTCTATATATTTTAACAAAATATTTTTAGTTTAGAGGATAAGAAGCAAAATATGAGTAATTTTTGGTTCTTTTAAGCGTTCTAATTCTTGACCCCTATAGAGCGCCATTTTGAATAGAGAAATCGAAAAACTATGGCACGCCAAATTCACAAAAATGAGATAATCATAGTTTCACAATTGATAAACTAGGTTTATCGGTTGTAAACTATAGTTTACAAACCGTAAACTATAGTTAACAACGTTAATCTATATTTTACATCCGTGAACCATAGTTAACGCGATAATCTATGTTTCACAACCGTAAACTATATTTAACACTGAAAACAATCATTTGCGATTCCAAAACATAGATTATCTGATAAATACAGTTTCACAATTTGTAAACTATAGTTTACAAACCGTTAACTATAGTTAACGATCTGATAAATATAGTTTCACGATTTGTGAAACTATGATTAACAACTCTTAACTATAGTTTACGATTGTAAACTATAGTTTACAAACGTGAATCTATGTTTATCAACAAAATCTATTGTTAACGCTTATCACAGACAGATAAACTTAGATTATCATTCGTAAACTATAGTTAATAACCGTTAAAGGGTTTTTATCATGCATCATGATTTTTTGATATAACAAGGTTTATACGCTATTAAAATCATCCATCAATTTTTTTTTGGTTAGGAAATTAATATTTTGGGTGTTTCAGCGATTCAAAGTTTAAATTTCTCAATATGCATATTTTGATCGCCGATATTGCGCGCCATTGCTCTGACGTCATAGGTGTCGGTCCTGGTCAAGCGAGAGTACTTATTGTGTTTACAAAACGACTCAATGGCTTCGTCTTAAAACCTTACTACAATTCAAATAAATGATAATTGGTTAATTGATAGATAATTAGATATAATTTGTGGCGTCTGGATGAAAAATCAGTACAGGAAAGGTTTTAGGAAGTTTTTTTTTTTACCTGCCAGGGACTTGGTCGGTGCGTGGATTTGTCTCCATTCAGAGCATTCGTTAAAGTACGATCACAATTTTTTCCTGTATTATATAAAATATCTATTTGATGGAAATAGTATTTTTCAAAAAATAATAATTTATCAAAAGGCATTTTAAAAGTCCGACACACACATCATGCACTAGTCTATGTGTTGTGAAGTTCGTAATCATGGTAATGGCGCACGGCGCCATTGAAGATCGAAGTGGCCTTTCTATCAAATGATGTTCATTGCTGGAACAGATAGAAGATACACAAGATCTGTTTATATGTGTTATTTATTAAAATAACGAAGAAAGAAAACGTATAAGGACCATTTTAAAATTATTTTAGAAGTCAAACGTTAATAATCCGATCTATTCAGTCGAAGTCAGCATGGTCAGGTGTTGTCATTCACGGCTTCGTCTTCAATGCCCTATCTTCCTTTCACGGTATGTTTTTTGTTTATTTTTCTGTTGTAGAAGTTAATACATATAAGAATTAGCATCCATAGCCAATGTTATATTGTCAACATCAAAATTTCTTCCAACCTAGTGGTATATTCTTTTTATTTCATGCAGATGTCTATAGGGTAGATGTTTTCTTACGATACGCTTACGAGGTCTAATTGCCCATTGACACCTATGACGTTTCAGTACCACGTGACCCCTATCTAATTAGTGGAGATTTTCAATCTGAAGACCTTACATTACGGACGTATTATGGCTTAAATACGACAGTTTAAAACATTATTTTATAATTAAACGATAATTATATGTTCCAAGAATATAATAGTGTTTAATTTTTAAGAAATTTCGATGCGTGATAAAAACCCTTTAAATATAGTTTTACAGATGAAAACTATACTTAACGAATCGCTAACTATACTTAACGAATCGTTAACTATAGTTTACGGTCGATAAACCTAGTTTATCAAATGTGAAACTAGGTTTATCTTATTTTTGTGAATTTGGCGTGCCATTAAAAACACAAACCGATGTGCATAACTTCAATCCTTTTATTATCTATGGCACGCCAAATTCACAAAAATGAGATAATCATAGTTTCACAATCGATAAACTAGGTTTATCGAATGTAAACTATAGTTTACAAACCGTAAACTATAATTAACAACGTTAATCTATATTTCACATCTGTAAACCATAGTTAACGCGATAATCTATGTTTCACAACCGTAAACTATACTTAACACCGAAAACAATCATTTGCAATAGCAAAACATAGATTATCTGATAAATACAGTTTCACGATTTGTAAACCATGGTTTACAACTCTTCACTATAGTTAACAATCGTAAATTATAGTTTACAGACGTGAATCTATGTTTATCAACAAAATCTATTGTTAACGTTTTATTACAGACAGATAAACTTAGATTAGCATTCGTAAATTATAGTTAACAACCGTTAAATATAGTTTTACAGATGAAAACTATAATTAACGAATTATAAATTATAGTTTACGGTTTGTAAACTATAGTTTACAGTCGATAAACCTAGTTTATCAATTGTGAAACTAGGTTTAGCACGCAACATTCACAAAAATGAGCTAATCATAGTTTCACAGTCAATAAACTAGGTTTATCGGTTGTAAATATAGTTTACGGACTGTTAACTATAGTTAACAACGTGAATCTATATTTTACATCTGTAAATCATAGTTAACGCGATAATCTATGTTTCACAACCGTGAACTATACTTAACGCCAAAAACAATCATTTGCAATTGCAAAACATAGATTATCTGATAAATACAATTTCACGATTTGTAAACCATGGTTTACAAGTCTTAACTATCGTAAATTATAGTTTACAGACGTGAATCTATGTTTATCAACAAAGTCTATTGTTAACGTTTTATTACAGACAGATAAACTTAGATTAGCATTCGTAAACTATAGTTAACAACCGTTAAATATAGTTTCACAGATGAAAACTATAATAAATGAATTGTAAATTATAGTTTACGGTTTGTAAACTATAGTTTACAGTCGATAAACCTAGTTTATCAATTGTGAAACTAGGTTTAGCACGCAACATTCACAAAAATGAGCTAATCATAGTTTCACAGTCAATAAACTAGGTTTATCGGTTGTAAACTATAGTTTAAGGACTGTTAACTATAGTTAACAACGTTAATCTATATTTTACATCTGTAAATCATAGTTAACGCGATAATCTATGTTTCACAACCGTGAACTGTATTTAACGCCAAAAACAATCATTTGCGATCGCAAAACATAGATTATCTGATAAATACAGTTTCACGATTTGTAAACTATGGTTTACAACTCTTAACTTTACTTAACGATCGTAAATTATAGTTTACAGACTTGAATCTATATTTATCAACAAAATCTATTGTTAACGTTTTATCACAGACAGATAAACTTAGATTAGCATTCGTAAACTATAGTTAACAACCGTTAAATATAGTTTTACAAATGAAAACTTTACTTAACGAATCGTTAACTATAGTTTACGGTTTGTAAACTATAGTTTACAGTCGATAAACCTAGTTTATCAATTGTGAAACTAGGTTTAGCTCATTTTTGTGAATTTGGCGTGCCATAATTATCTAAAATCACTAAAATTTCTGCTCCAGCTTTAGCCGTCTCTGAGCCTTTGTCTGGAAACGAAAGCCTATAAATTTTCGTTTAAAGGGAAATAACTCAAAACCGAAAGTGACTTTTTGAAATTTTAGTCAGCATTCTGATAGAGTTTATAAACGTCTATAACCTCTGAAAATTTGAGCGAAATCCGTTGAGAAATGAGTGAGATATGAGGCCTCAAAGATGCGGTCTAGGAAGCAGAAGAAAAAAAAAATACATGTTATCTTTACCAACAGAATCAGTAGAAGGTCTTCCGTTGGATAAGCCAAGATTTAAAGTTGGAATTACCAACTTTAAAGTTGGAAAAGGCAAGATTAAAGTTGGAATTAAGTTGGAATTACCAACTTTAATGGTGAAATTTCCAACTTATAAAAAATATTGCGTGGCACTAATACGCTTCCGTAGTATAAATTGTGAATGTTTCATTAATAATGATGCCATAAACAGTGAATTTATTCAAGAATTCATTTTACGTACCATCAGCAATATATCACGGCGATTGACCCAGGCAGCATGTTTTTTTCAATATCAGAGGTGCAGATTTACATGCATACACATGTACTTGTCTTTATTTCATAACTGCACATTTTGTTTTAGCGAAATTGTACATAAAAAAATTACTTGAAGGATTTGCAAATTTAGAAATATATTTTTATATACATGTACATGTAATAGTAAGAATAGGAACGCTATAAATGAGAAAGGTAACTCTACTTCTTGTTTCCTAAAAGATGGGATATTTAATTCATCGCCAAATTCGCTATGCCACCATGATTTTTAAATTACAAAAGGTGGCGGTTAATCGAGAATTAACTGTACATGTTTATTTATTGCTGCCTGTTGCGAAGTTTCAAATCCAAGTTATATGTACAGTCCAGTAGAGCTACAGTCTCATCAGAGACTTCGATTTTGAATAACATGATGGCCTATCCTTTCTCTCATCATAGTTGTCTTTGACCATAAAGCTACAGATCCCGTAATGCAAAAAAGGTGCAATTTACGGCGCAAGATTTTTTGCGCACTTTTGGGGAACATTTCTCCACTTTCTAGCGTTTCAATTAACTACCTTTCACTCCCTAATTCTAGACACATTCTGTAGCCAGTATGTATATTTTATGCACCTCCCAACCATTTATAGTTGTATCTTCAGCCAATAAACTTGCTTGAAGTGAATTTTCAGCAATCTAACAAATAATTTTAATCAAGCGAGTTTATCACTTTTAGAGACGACTATAAAGGGTAGGTAGATGGATAAAATATACATATTGGCTACAGAATATGTTTAGAATTACAGACTGAGAGGTAGTTAATTGACCTGTGCTGGAAAGTGGAGAAATTCTCCTCGAAAGTGCGCAAAAAAATCTTGCGCCGTAAATTGCACCTTTTTTTTTTTGCATTACGGGATCTGTAGCGTTATGGTCAAAGACAAATAGATAAAACCATAACGCTACAGATCTGCAGCTATCATCATAGTAGTGAATCTTTTGCAGCTTAAATGGTAACTTTGTCAATTAACTGTGGGCAGTGAAATTCTCTCAATATAATTAAAATTAGCAACTGAGTCATAGGCTCATGAGCATTCTATTTGCCTTACACTTCCAACATGCCGACATCTTTACGAACTATATATAGTACGGTAATTCTCAAAGTTATCTAAAATAAAATTCCTCATGAAAGGGTGATTAAGTTGTCCAGTTGTATCATTAAACCCCTTCCAAGGATGAATAGCATTAAGTCTGAGTGTGGCAACATACATTATATGTATGTCTTTTCTGAAACCTCTTTAGATAGCTTCCTTTTGTTTGAATTCCTAATAATAAAAGTCTGTCAAATGTATGCACACTTTATTCATTGATCTGCTGTGAAGAAATAAAAAGATTAAAAGTGAAGATAATAGCTGTACAAAACACAATGATAAAAGAGATAGCAAAAAAATCAACATCAAAAACAAAAGCAAACTTTGCTGCAAAAAGATCAAAAAAAAGATTCTAAAAAGAAATTAAAAAGAAAAGAGAGACTGGACGAAATGAAGTGACTAAGTTAAACTCTGACTCT
>NW_026927348.1:0-30811 GCF_032062105.1 Saccostrea cuccullata | reverse complement strand
ACAAAGTTTGTTGAGGGTGGTGACAAGAGGTAACAAACTCTACCGGAAAAAAAAATTAATCAAGTAATGCTCTCATAGCAATGAGTTTTTTTCATAAATGAAATTTCAAGTATTTAAAAAATGTACACGTCCTCTTCGTCATTATCCTCAGCATCCCAACTCTCAATTTGTTTAACCACGACCCTGATATCTTTATAGAATTTTATCATAATTGCTTTTTTATCATTTTTTACTCTCAAGTACAGCTGTTGTTGCTGTTTCCTATAAGTACATGTATTTATTCTTTCCGATCTCGTTTATATTCCCCCTTCTAAAGATTTTAAATGATATATTACCGAGTTCGTAATTCATTTTTTCCAATCTCTGTAATTTGTCTTCAATTAAGTTGGATATCTCAGATTTTGTCTTTCTTTCTTTCTAAAGAATGAATTTTTTTCTGTCTTCCGGAATGATGAATATTGGATTCAATTTTAATGTTTTTACAGTCTTGATTTCAGAACATTCTTGCAAGTCAGTATTGAAATTATTTTTGCAGATGATTGAAAAATATACTACTTCGTGATCAAAATCTTTGTTTAAGATACTGAGATGTTTGCTTTCCTTCATTGGGGTCATTAAATATTCTGTATATCAAAGTTCTACTCTCCACTACTGAATTTCTTTTTGGAGGATTGTGTGGTAGATGTTTTGGTCTTCTTCATTGCTTATTCTGCTACTACATAGGTAGTACGACAGACGATTCTTGAGGGAAGAAAATGGCAATACAAGATTTCTCTTTAAAACGAATATATACACTCTCAACACCAAACGCTATAAAGCTTCAGTCGTCGTCACTGATGTTTTTTAGAAGTTCATAATTAATAATAGCTAAAATAAAAGTTGTAATAATTCTGTTTCTCCCTTTTAACTACCCATATACATTGACCACACCGCTCAACGCGTTATCGGCAACTCGGTTGTTATCGGATACTCGGTGGATAACAACTTTTGACAGATGAGTAAATTATTACGAATTATAACCGAAGGGATAAAAAAGAAAACAATAATAGTGTTTTTTTATGTACAAGAATAAACACAGATCCGAAATAAAGCGCCGGTATATCTTATTATAGTATGCATGGGTCCTGGGAAGACTGTAAGTTTCAAATTTGCTATATTTCACAAGTTTTTGTCCTATTTGTATTATTCTGTATAGTTCTATTTTCAAAATGTGTTTGTTTACATAACATTTAATTATTGTACACAGTTTGACATCGTTAGAATCACTCAAATGTCTAACCTGAAGGTAAAATTAAGTTTTTTTTTGAATTTCAAGATGTTATCGGAAATACGGTTGAAAAGTTCACATTGTTATCGGCAAATTCGGTTTTTGTTATCGGAAACCCAGGCTGTCTAAAATGTAAAGAAAACTACCGAAATCTTTTAATTTTATTTAGTCTATAAATTTCTAGTTCACACTTCTAATTTTTGGCTAATATTTTTCTTCTTCTGTTTTTGAAATATATATTGTGTTCAGAAAGTGAGTGATTTAGCATTTTTCACACTCTTTGATACAGTGTATGATGTCTTTAATTGTTAGAAAACATGATATTTGTTTTAAATTCTCGGAGTCTTTTAATTAAAAAAAAAAACTGGGGACTGAAAGTTCTTTTGTAAGAATATAAAAGCAAAAAGAATTGGGGTTATATACCTTATATTGACAGAAATATCGACTTATTGTATGTATGTAATTTCCTTTGTTTAGAAAATGGAAGACGAGTTTATTCACGGTGACAGCGGAGATGAGTTTGCTGCAGTTGATGGCTCGTTTTTAAACGTATCTATACTAACATAGAAACAGTGGAGTCAGCTGAAGAACACAACTACACATGTAATGATTGTAATAGGAATTTCAAAAACAAGTCTAGTCTTACGCGGCATCTACATAAGCATGGTCCTTCGATACCACCATCCTGTGGAATTTGTCACAGTATTTTGCTGATGAAGCTCGTAAAAATGAGCATGACAGAAAATACAATGAAGCGCGAGTTTTATGTAATGATTGTGGTAAACATTTCAAGACAAAGTCGACATTGGTATCGCATATGGCTATTGCCCACAACCAGGAGATAGAAAACACAAAATCCTACTCATGTCCATTTGACGGTTGTGGAAAAATTTTCATAAAGAAACAATTGTACCAATACCACGTTAACAAACACACTGGGCACAAACCTTTCAAGTGTTCTGTGTCTCGACATTCATCAATATGTACAAGAAAACTCAGCATGAAAAAATATGTAAAGGTAAGAAAAAAATAAAATGTCACTCTTGTGACGTTAAGTTCACAGACGGTCAAAGTTTGAGGCGGCATGAAAACGCAACACACAGGGGGATAACGTACAGTTGAGAATGTGGTCAGCGCTACACACAACTATCGTCTCTTCGGAGACATCGTCTCATGAAGAACCACTAGGATTTATCCCATGACAATTTGCTGATAATCCTTAAGGCATTAAGATGTTCATATTTACTTTAAAATCCAGTCAAAGTCAAATGTGACTCACATTTTTTTTAAATATTATTTATTTGTTCAAATCTATCAGAAGAATGACTTATGAAATATTTTTGTTTAGTGCGTACATTCATTATATCTATAAAGAATCTTATAATGGAACTAATATGTATGGATTTTGACGAATTCCAACATTATTTGTGTGTTTGTGTGTGGGGAGGGGGGGGGGGGGTTAAAGATACAGGAGATAATGTATCTTGTTATTACCTTTTTATTTCATTTGCTTTTTACAAATCTAAACTAACTGTTACCATTTTTATTTTATGTTCAATGATTTTCAGAACAAATTTTATTTTTTTGAATTTATTTATTGAATAAAAAATATTTTAAGAATTAAATGAGTTATTTCATTTTTACATTCAATATCTATATTTCGGGCAAGTCCATCAATCCAAATCGCTTTTGAGCAAGTATTTTTAATCCTTAAAATTGTTTGAAATTCCTTGACAATATGGACAGAACAAACTTTGACCCCTAAGCACAAGATGTCACTAGAAGTGATGACATCTTAAAATTATTTGACTCTTCGATTTATTTCAAAATCAGTGTAACAGACTGGAAGACGTAAAATAAGCGATTTGAACATTTACATCTAAAACCACCTTGAACTAAATTAAAAGTGTATTTTATATCTTTGATGGAAAACAGCAAAAAATGATTTAAGAGAAATGTAGTTTTAGCATAAAATCATAATTATGGTATTTATTAATATACATGTATATCAAGACAAACTAACAATGAAACGCTATTTTTTTTTTCAGAAATTGCTCATAACCCATTACATAAATTGTTATTTTCAAGAATTGAAAGCCTTAACCGCAGAAGATCATGGTATTTCGTCTTTTTTTTAATCTATTGTTGAAACAGAAGGAAAATTTTTAACCTAGGTTTCCGATAACCTGCACCCGTGAAAAACCGAATTATCCGGCAACTTCAACCGTGTTGCAGATAACATGTTTTTGCCCAATGAAACATGTTAAATGCCCGTAAACTAAACCATAATTTGAATTTTAATATATGTCTGCTTATCTAAAGGTTTATGATGGTCCATGTAGTTAATAAATCACTTTGTTTATTAAAATAAATTGATTCTGACCTCTACAAAGGCTAAAATATGTTGACATATTCAGAAAATTTATTAAATTTCATTTTAAAAAGCTGTAGATCTCTTGAAAGAGAGTGATTTGGATCGTGCTTTTTACCGCTGAAAGTATTATCATTTATCTGCCAAAGATCACAAACTTTGTTTGCAGAAGTACACATTTATCATTGAATGAAGAAATTTAAAATCACCTACGTTTTCTATGCATTGTTTTTTTCCTGCACCGAGTATCCGATAACAACCGAGTAGCCGATAACGCGTTGAGCAGTGTGTTGACTGTTTGTAAAAATCGTCATTTTTGTACTGTGTCTGAATTTCACAACAGTCTTGGTAAATATGTGGCAGAATCACACTCTACAATTGTTTTCGTAAGTTCCTTTCTACTGCAATGAAGACTTTTTTTGTTTTTTATTCAACAAAGATTTTTCTGCATAATTTGCACATCAAGTACATAAATAAACTGTTCGCTCACTCAAATAATCTGCTGTCTGTAGTGCTTCTAAGACACATTTAAAAATACTTTTTTCTTGATATTTTGTATGTAAGCTTTTGTTTGATCATTCTTATTTATTTCTTCGTGTTTTTACAGCTACACACTGGTGGCATACAAAAAATAGGTAATTTATGTGTCTTACTCTTATCATTATTATTTCCCTTATCTCGGCATTTTTAGGTCACTCAGGTGACCTATTGATATCCGTTTTCGTCCGTCGTCGTCCGTCGTGCGTTAACATTGGAACATTTTCAGCTTCTTCTCAGAAACCACTGAATCATTTTCAACCAAATTTGGTATATATTGCAATTAGTGCAATCTTTAAAAATCTTCTTCTTTACTCCTGGACATCAAGCAGTCAAACTGTTAGAATAATTGTAATCAGCACTGAGTCCTCTACCAAAATTGTGAAATTCATGGCCCCAGGTCAGGGGTTCTAGTTATAGGGCGGGGCTAAATAGGTTATATAGTGAAAATGTATTATTTCTTTGAAATTCTTCTTTTCTGCTCCTTGGCATTAAATAAACTAACCAAGTGCAAAATTAAGGTAGGATTCTTCTCACATTTCCTGTATTTAAAAATTAATGAAATTTTCACAGAATCAAGAGGACAAAATCACTAAGTGATGTATCAGTGAGATTAAATTTGACAATTTAATATTAGATGCAAGGTCAGGTCAAGAGATAAGATAGATAAGATAAGATAAGATGTTTATTCGGTACTTACAGGCCGTTGCCCACTGTACATATATAGGCATCATATACATATGTGACATAAACATTTAATACAAAGTGCATCGCAGGAAGAAAACAAAAACAAAGAAAAAAAAAAGGAATAATACTAAGTTGTGTTACCAAATTCCATCATAGATCATAAGGTTAACATTTCTTGTCTCATGGACAAACCTTTCTTTATGAAAACAGCTGTACTTTTGAGAACATTTTTGTCTTTGCTATTAAAAAGCTGATCAATACAAACTGATACATCTTTTGTTTGTGATGGACAATATTGAGACAAAAAATTTCTTCTCAAATCTCCCAACATCGGACAATAAATAAAAAGAAAGTGTAATTCATTTTCAGTTTGTCTCAGGTTACATAGTTGACATAGTCTATCTACACAGTCAATGCCTTCAAATCTACCCTCTTCAATACGTAGTTTGTGTAAGGAACACCTAAAAGAAGCTAATACCTGTTTTAGGGGGTAGCTTAGAGAGGAGAGGTAGCTCTCACATGCAAGCTGTTTTTTAAACATAGTATAGAACGCACATTTTGGTGAGTCTGATAATTGTGTATTCCAGTTTTGTAGGGCGCAATCTCGCATCCTTTGTTTTAATTCCGAGAGAAAGGCCTTTGGATATCCAGGTCCACCACTTAGCCAGACATCCCCGAAGCCGTAATAATTTAAAACTGATTTCAATTTAGATACCCAGTTTGGTGTTAAACGATTACTGCACAAATCCAAATTGCAAAGCATCTGAAAACACTGCCTTGGATATCTCGAAGTTTCCATTTCTTGTAGTTTTAACCAGTATTTCACTGGTTTCATCATGTACGTCACACACAATGAAGTCTTCCACATTCTCCTCTTGCCATTATATTAGTAGCTCTTCTGTTTATTCCCAATATCCACTTGCAGAAGTCGTTCTGTACAGCTTCAACCTCTTCGATGACATCTGTTCCCCAGACTTCTGCCCCGTATGTTAGGATCGGAACAATAATACTGTCAAAGAGTTTGAAACACACACTAGGTTCACGATTATTCAAATTTTTCAAGGTGTGCTTCAATATATTTAACGCTTTTCGTGCCTGTAGTGCTAGTGACTTGCAGCATTGGGACCATTTCAGCCTACACGAGAATGTGATACCAAGATACTTGTAGTAAGATTCCACTTCCATAGGTTGTCCATTAAACATCCATTTTTCTGCACCTGCAACTGCTCCGCCTCTCTTGAAAACCACTACTTTTGATTTGTCCATATTTACTGTTAAGTTTCATTTTGAGCAAAACTTTTCAAGTATATTTAGTTTTCTCTGAAGACCGTTAACTGTATCTGATATCATAAGAAGATCGTCCGCAAACAGGAGGGCAATTATGTCCAATATTTGGTCTGTAATGTATATCCCTTGACACTGCGAATCACGTAACATCTCAATGAATTCATTTATGTACATTGAAAATAGCCATGGGCTTAATATGCAGCAATATACCTTCATCACCTGCATACGGAGTATTTATATCTCAGTTGATTCGATACGCAAGAGCATGCTCTACGTATGAACAATTTCTTAAACGAGGTAAATTATTGACAAGCAAGTTGATGAAACAAGAATATCAACAGTCTCGTTTAAAGTCATCATTTCGTAAATTCTATGGTCGATACAATGACCTTGTCAGCAAATACAATTTATCATTGAATGAAATGCTGACTGACGTTTTTCATACCAATTGTTAGTCCATTATTTATACACTGAATTGACTACGGATTTTTTCCGTTATTTCCTGATTATGACAATGAGCACACGGCGGGTGTGACCGGTCAGCAGGGGATGCTCACTCCTCCATGGCACCTGATCCCACCTCTGATGTTTCGGAGGTCCGTGTTTGCTCTGCTCTTGTTTTGTATATTTGTTTAATGGACGTTGAGATTGAATACTGTTCGTTATTTCCATATCCTTATGCAACCTTGACGAACACCGACATTACATGTAAAGTATTCAGTGATTTTGTTTCCAATCTTAACGCAGCTCAATACACGCTGGTAAATCGACTGCAATGTTGTAATCATCTTTCCATGTACACCTTTATTGATAAGGCAGTAAAATAATTTTTTACGGTCGATAGAGTCGAATGCTTTTGAGAAGTCAATAAAAGCACAATACACTTTCCCACGTTTTTTTTGTTAGGTATTTCTGCACTATCGATTGTAGTGTAAAGATATTATCAATTGTAGAATATCCTTGACGGAATCCAGCTTGTTCCTCAGGGATAAGTCCCAGGGTCTCTGACCATAAGTTTAGTCTTTTATTTAGAACTGATGTGAATATTTTACTACTGGAATCAAGTAGTGAGATTCCCCTGTAGTTATTGGGATCTTCTCTGTCTCCTTTTTTAAGCGGTTAGCTTCGCTAGCCGCTATATGGCATGTGTCGGCAACCGGAAACCTCCATAAGGCGCTACCTATCGGCATCGCTTTATTGCTCGTAACCTTATCCTTCTGCAACCAAAACCGGAAACTTCCACAAGGAGCTACCTATCGACAACGGTAACTTCAGCAAATGATTTGTATACTGTCGGCGTAATACGCCCCCTGGTAAGAGATTGACAATATGCTGTGAAGTCTGACTAAAGCCAGCCCCTACTATATCACTTCGTACTAACGAAGTATATGCTGTGTATGAAGAGTGGCTATTCTAACGATTATATCGAATTCTTATTAGTATATTTACCAAAGCATTGACAATACTTACAACACTTACTTTTAAGAACTGAGAATTTGGTCCTTATTACATGTGTATCGCGCGATCGCGATTTCTGGCAACTGTTTGTTTATTTTTGAAAGTTGAACGATACGGTTTATTATACAGCAGGTTGGAGGTTACTACAGACTGCAAAAACATCAGCAAATCTCTCGATCGAGTTTGATTTTCCTAGCCAAAGTATTAAGAAACACCATTTATTAAGTTAATACCTGAAAAGCGTTTTTATAAAAACACCGAACCCTTCTGTAAGTTTTACACTTTTTGTAATGTTTTATGGAAACAATAGGGTTACCTCCACTATGAAACGTTTGTTTTTCTTCTCTTTTCTTCTCTGTCTAATAAACAGATTATAAAAGCTCTGCTCCCAGAGATAAATTCTCTACTCCGTCTTTGATAATTTATAACAATCGATCATAAGGGGTTACTTACTACATGTATTAGTTTTGTAAAAAATAATGGAGCACTTAAAGTAGTGAAATCAATTTTGAAAAAAAATGGAGAAATATTTATTAATTTTAATCAGCATTGTGATCCTCTTCTGAAAATCAACCGATATTATTTTCACAGAAGAATGAGGTATGAAAAATTTTGGCAATTGGCAAAAATTTAAAATATATACTTAATGCTTATTTATAAGTTTTGAAAATTTGTTCAATTCCCAGGGAACGTATTATTAGCTGTGAAAATACTTTTAGAATTTGAATTTGTCCAATTTGTCGATTATTGTTTTAAACGTTTGAGAAGAATAAAATTAAAATACAGGTGTTTAGAGGCACATTGATAGAAAAGAAATCAGTGTATATTGTTTAACCGACATATTGAAGAAAGTGACACTGATAACTTCTTAAGTTACACTGATTTTTAATGTACATTTGAATTTTTAAATACTAGTATTGATTGATTACACAAATTTCCTTTTCATGTTTTATTTGAGAACAATATTGCATGAAGAGTATATGATAAAAAACACCTTATATGTCCTTATCTAGACATATTGTGCAAGACTTCTTTTAAATGATTCTCCTATACCATTTACTTTATTCGAACATTTACTTGTTTGAAAAGTCAATAAAATATATTTCATAAAGCTTGATAATCTTGTTTACTCGCCAGTCTTCCCGTAGAAGTAATAGTTTATAATATTACTAAAGGAAGTATTCAGTATCTTTATCAAAATACAGAATGATAAATGATCGATTTTAGAAGAAAAGCTGACTCCTGAAAGTTCAAGAGGTGGGATCCGTTGCCTAGAACAAGTAAGCATCCCTCGTTGACAGGTTAATTATATTGCTGCGATGAGCCTACACAACGGAATCTCTCTGATATCAATTCATTTACAAATTCTCTCCTCAGCCATCCTTTTTTCTCTGACTAGCCAGCTGTAGATCTACACTACTCCAAATTCATTAATCTAAAGAATTTAACTTGTCATTTTTTTATTTGTTAGTTATAGTAGGCTTTACAATTACCTAATTTCAGATTCAATAGAGAATAAAAGACAATGAAATTTTCAACATCAACATAATTTTTTTATCCAGAGAACAATTGGATGCCATCAAGAGAGAATTTTTAAAAATGCACTTCCTGTCTTTCATACTGAAGAAATCTCATGTTTAAATTTTGAAACATGCATTTCAATCTTATTAAAATTTATTTAAATGTTCCAAATCCGCTTCTGAAACATCTAACATCCCATTCGGGGTCACATCAGAGCGACCTTTCAATTATGAATACATGTACAAATAAACACAAACACTTTGGCCATGTAGATTCAAGCCTCGGTAAACAGTTCTCAAATTAATTCCACGGCTACATATCATCATTATTGATACTGTCTTACGTTGAATTAAAGTAATTTTGGAATAAATTTCATGTATCTTCTGCAGTCTGGCATCTAAACGTGAATAATGCAAACGAAAGAGCATAAACTATACAAGATACCCCACACGTCATACATAACACAAATTTTGCATTGCATATCTTTTTAATACAAAACTCCTCGGGTGTTTTGGTAGGGTGGTGAAAACAAGAAACCCATCTGAACTATTACCCAGGATTTCGGAGGAACCATTTTCTTTGCCTAATCGAAGATTCACTCTTACATGACCCCAAATAGGATGTTGTTAGATGTTTGAGAAGCAGTAGCGGATTCGGAACATCTAATTTTAATTAGATTGCATCCATCTGTGACATCAGTTTGGAATGTTATTGGTTTTACTATTGAGTAAAGTATTACAAAAACAGAATGACTGGGTTTTTTTTCTCTGATGACATTGGACAAAGATATGCATACTTAAATATCATCATTTTATGCACTTTTTCGGTACATATTAGATGAAAGCATGCTAACCGCTTTTCAGTACTTTCAGTACTTTGATTGAAAAGAGGAATAATCACACTTTTATTCCAAGATTCTGGAAACTGACCAGAGTTGAAAACTTGGTTAAAAAGTTTCCGTAGGAGGTCTCTCACGTTTTTGTTGGAATACTTGTAAAATTCATTTGGTATTCCATCTTGTCCCGGACTTTTGTTATTTCGTAATCCCTTGATCACTTCCTGAATTTCTTCTTCTGAAATTTCTGCATTAAGAATCTCATCAGTGTTACAAGAACATAAATCACAACTTTCCTCGTGTCGTTTTAGTCTGTTGTTGACATGTTCGGTAAAGTCATCTATTGTGGTATCAGCTTCTTCCTTGTGGAATAAGTTGCTGAAGTATTCCGCCCACTTTCTAGGGGAAATAACTGATTGTCTTTTTACTATTGATTGGCTTGACTTCAGCAGCTTTATAGTTTTCCAAAACTCGGTAGAATCTTTGGTTGCTTCACACAATATGTTTTTCATAAGTTCTCTGTAGTCTTTTTCTTTTTTTACACATAGATCCTTAAATCGTTTCTTGTATTCAAGGTATTCATCTAACTGTTCTGGTGCGCGTGTTGTTCTGTATTTATTAAGAAGTTCACACTTTTTTTTCTTAAGTAGATCACACTCTTTGTCGAACCACTTTTGGTTAGTTTTTTCTGTGATTTTCTCAGTGACTTTTACTTCCATGTGCCTACCACACCTCTCCAAGACACCCCTCAATTTACAGACAGTTTCCTCTGTACTTAAGTCATCTAACTCAATTATACCATTGATTTCTAATACCACATCTGTACTACAGATATTTTGTAAATATTCAACAGATTTGTTCATATCCCACTTGAATATTTAGATAAATGCTCTAGTTGTACATCAACCTCCATGACCTCCGTGCTATATTTAACTACACTTAATGTACAAAGTATGGGTAAATGGAGGGAAATATCTACATCTAACACTTTAAAGTCACTAATATATTCGAACATTGCAGAATCAGCTATACAGTAATCAATTGTGCTACACCCTCTGTTAGAAACAAATGTAAAGTTTCCTGATAAATCACTATTGGTCCTACCATTTACAAAATGTATACCCTCTACTGCACACAATTCTAGTAATTGTTTACCAAAATGATTTACCTCTTTGTCTTGATTCTTTCGCTTTTTAGAAAATTTATCTGAATTATACAGTTCATCTTCACAGTCTTCTAACACAGGAATGTACTTAACTGAATCATCAATCACATAATCTACACTAACACCTGTTCTTGCATTGAAGTCTCCAGCCAGCAATAATCTACAGTTGCTGTATCTTGTATCGTTTTTTATTTTAAACATATCCTCAGCAAAAAGATCTACTCCAGATTCGCTATCTGTAGAGCTATAATATATAGATCCTTGTGGGGGTAGATAAATAAAGCCCATAATTAAATTGGGGTACTCTTTATCACTAAATATATTCTTAAAACACAAATACAGTCTATCATCAGCACCAAATATTTTTGTCACACTGTGTTGCAACACCAATGATCTCTTAACTAGAGCTGTTACACCCCCTGCTGGTTTACTACAGACAGTACGCATGGCTGAAAATATTATCCACTCATTACTATCAAATTCATGATCAAATTCATTGTCTCTTGTTTGAAATGATTCAATGAAACCAATGATATCATAATGCTGCATCAAGGAATATATCTCGCTTCTGTCGCTTCTGTTAGAGCGTAATTTTTTGCTTGCTAAGCTTTCTATATTCCATGAGACAACATTAATATTCATCATGGGTTGTACATTTACATCAACATTTACATCAACAATTTCATCATTATTTGTAGCATCAATTGTCATGCAAGTATTTACATTCACATTATTTACAAAATGTTGAGTTGACAGTGGGCGGCCGAATCCCTATTTGTGAGCACTCAACTCCAAATCCTCTAAATCTTCAATGGAATACATCTTGCTATTTATACGCAGCTTGTCTTTAATAAGCGAAGCCTTTTTACCATTATTCTTTGCTTCTATAAGGTATGGTATTAGTTTTTTCCCTGTATCTCTTAGTTCAGGAGGAAAGTCTTCCGATAGCTTTGGACGCTTTTCATACGGTATTTCTCTGCATTTGTTGATTATTGTTTCCTTGTCTAGTATACTTGTGAGAATAAAGAATAAAAAATTACTGTTTCCAATCATGCGATCCCTACTTGTAATTCAAAAGATTGAATGTTTTTCTTTTTGCATAAAAAGATACTACCATATAAGGCCTATAAGATGATATTACCAAAATGACATGGATAATTTAAATAAAATGGATATTTGCTAATCCGAATTTCCTCTACTTTTCTTAAATTTTTAGGATTTATTAGTTACTTTTATATGCTTCCTATATTTAACTTTTTCTAATTTTCACATATAGTAAAGTTGTCACATTTAGGTACAAAATGATACAAAAAATAAAAGATTTGATCGTTTACTAAGAGAGAAATAACACTTTTAATGGATATTTTTGGCTCAAATCTGTACTCAGATTTGAAGAATCCAAAGCCAAGATAGTTCTAGTATGTGTGAAAAATCTTCTTTATTTAATATATTTTGAAACTTTATAATTAATTTAACTTACATTTGAAAATTTCGTCTAGTCTTTGATTGCGTAAAAATTATAACTAAATTCAATGTTCTATAATAATTTTGAGAGGCAGAGAAGAAGATATTTTCATACGCCACCATTCCGCCAAAAATATAGTCCCTGCTAGTTTTCAAACGCAATTAACCATTTCTATTTAAAGTTGTATAATTGTGATAAGGAAAGAAAAATATGGTCTTTTAAATCTCTTGCTTCTAAATATAAATGACATATCAACAAATGTACTTTGAATATTCCATCTAGTCAGAAACCAGAGAAGGTAGGATCCTCTTCCAAAATTGTGAATTTCATGACCCCAAGGTTAGGGGTTCTAGTGCTAGGGCGGGACTATATATATTATATAGTGAAAATGCATAAATTCTTTGAAAATCTTTTCTGCACCTGCGTATTTAACCAATAAACTATGTACATAGTTATGAGGAGGAAGGATGCCTCTTTGAGATTTTTGAATTTCAGGGCCCCTGGTTTAAGGCTTCTTGTGTTAGGGCGGGGCTCTAATGTTTATATAGTGAAAATGCATGAATTCTTTGAAAATCTTTTCCTTTGTTCCTGGGTATTATGCCAATGATCTTAGTATATATTTATGACAAAGATGGTTTATTTTCTGGCCCCTGGGACAGAGGTACTTTGGGGATGGGGGGGGTACCATAGTCTCAAAATAATTTAATGCTTTGAAATATGCACTTTGGTATTAATCAACATGATGAAATAAAGTTTATAAAATTTCCAACATTTTGAAAGATGTGGCCTCAGGGACAGTGGTTCCTAGGGGATGGGATGCACAACTGTGGACCCGCCCTAACACAAGAAGCCCTGACATACACAAAAAGTGGAAATGCATTTTCTCTTTGTTACTCTGATCTACCTCTGGGTATTAAGTAGCCAGAGTAAGCATGCAGTGTATAGATATGATAAGAAATGGTGCCTCTTTCAAAATTGTGAATTACATGGCCTCTGGTTTAAAACATGAATCAAATTCAATTGTTGGAAAGTTGTCGCATGATACTCAAGTGACATATAAAGCCCACTGGCCTCTTGTTAAATAAACGTTTCTTATCACAATAACAGTATGTAGAAATACACAACCAATTTAATAATAATTTTAGACTCATTGTTCCTTACTGAGGAGTTGACACCCTTTTATGACAACCTTTCGCTATGTAGTTTAAAGCAATGCATGCTTTATAAGCAAGAGCGGGAAATTTCTGACACAGTACATGTACAGGACGACTTAAAAGAAATCCGTGCTAGTAGTTTAGAATTACATAGGCTGTAATAGCGCTTTTTCCAATTTGAACCAGAAGTCTCTGTTGAGACTGTAGCTCTACTGGTTTGTACTTATAACAGAGGAAGAGAAAAGTAGCATTTTAAAGTATTTCAAAGAAATTTCTATTTTTAGTAACCACGGCAACACCGTTCATCAAAATCAAAAACCGATAAATAAATTTTTGTATTTAAGAGTAGTCTACATTTGTGCCAAGTTGTGTTGAAATCAGATCAAAACTGTAGGAGGAGTAGCATTTTATTGAAATTTCTATTTTTAGAAACAACGGCAACACCGTTCATCAAATCAAAAATCGATATACAGAATTATGTATCTTAGTGTAGTCTACTTGTGTGCAAATTTATATTGAAATCAGACCAAAACTGTAGGAGGAGTAGCATTTTAAAAGTATTTCACAGAAATTTCTATTTTTAGTAACAACAGCAACACCGTTCATCAAATCAAAAACCGATATACAGAATTATGTATCTTAAAGTAGTCTACTTGTGTGCCAAGTTATATTGAAAGCAGACCAAAACTGTAGGAGAAGTAGCATTTTGAAAGCATTTCATAGAAATTTCTATTTTTAGTAACAACTGCAATACTGTACATCGAAATCAAAAACCGATACACAGAATTATGTATCTTAGTGTAGTCTACTTGTGTGCAAAGTTGTGTTGAAATCAGACCAAAACTGTAGGAGGAGTAGCATTTTAAAAGTATTTCGCAGAAATTGCTATTTTTAGTAACAACGGCAATACCGTTCATCGAAATCAAAAACCGATATACAGAATTATGTATCTTAGTGTAGTCTACTTGTGTGCAAAGTTGTGTTGAAATCAGACCAAAACTGTAGGAGGAGTAGCATTTTAAAAGTATTTCGCAGAAATTGCTATTTTTAGTAACAACGGCAATACTGTTCATTGAAATCAAAAACCGATACACAGAATTATGTATCTTAGTGTAGTCTACTTGTGTGCAAAGTTGTGTTGAAATCAGACCAAAACTGTAGGAGGAGTAGCATTTTAAAAGTATTTCGCAGAAATTGCTATTTTTAGTAACAACGGCAATACCGTTCATCGAAATCAAAAACCGATACACAGAATTATGTTATGTATCTTAGTGTAGTCTACTTGTGTGCAAAGTTATATTGAAATCAGACCAAAACTGTAGGAGGAGTAGCATTTTAAAAGTATTTCGCAGAAATTGCTATTTTTAGCTCTACTGGTCAGAGACCAGAAGAGCTTATGCGATAGTAATGCGTCCGGCGTCCGTCCGTCTGTCTGTCTGTCTGTCTGTAAACAATTTTTCAAAACGCTACTCCTCCTACAATTTTAGTCTAATTTCAATATAACTTGGCACACAAGTAGACTACACTAAGATACATAAAATAGTGCATCGGTTTTTGATTTCGATGAACGGTGTTGCCATGGTTACTAAAAATAGAATTTTCTGAAAAATTCCTTTAAAACGCTACTCCTTCTACAGTTTTGGTCTGATTTCAATATTACTTGGCACACAAGTAGACTACACTAAGATACATAAAATAGTGCATCGGTTTTTGATTTCGATGAACGATGTTGCCATGGTTACTAAAAATAGAATTTTCTGTGAAATTCCTTTAAAACGCTACTCCTTCTACAGTTTTGGTCTGATTTCAATATCACATGGCACACAAGTAGACTACACTAAGATACATAAAATAGTGCATCGGTTTTTGATTTCGATGAAAGATGTTGCCATGGTTACTAAAAATAGAACTTTCTGTGAAATTCCTTTAAAACGCTACTCCTTCTACAGTTTTAGTCTCATTTCAATATCACTTGGCACACAAGTAGACTACACTAAGATACATAAAATGGTGCATCGGTTTTTGATTTCGATTAGGGTGTTGCAATGGTTACTAAAAATAAAATTTTCTGAGAAATTCCTTTAAAATGGTACTCCTTCTACAGTTTTGGTCTGATTTTATTATCACTTGGCACACAAGTAAACTACACAAATTTACATGTAATAGTGCATCGGTTTTTGATTTCAATGAACGGTGTTGCCATGGTTACTAAAAGTAGAATTTTCTATGGAATTCCTTTAAAATGCTACTCCTTCTACAGTTTTGGTCTGATTTCAATATAACTTATCACACAAGTAGACTACACTAAGATACATAATTCTGTGCATCGGTTTTTGATCAGTATAAACCAGTAGAGCTACAGTCTCGACAGAGACTTCTTGTTAGTAACAACGGCAACACTGTTCATTGAAATCAAAAACCGATACACAGAATTATGTATCTTAGTGTAGTCTACTTGTGTGCAAAGTTGTGTTGAAATCAGACCAAAACTGTAGGAGGAGTAGCATTTTAAAAGTATTTCGCAGAAATTGCTATTTTTAGTAACAACGGCAACACCGTTCATCAAAATCAAAAACCGATACACAGAATTATGTATCTTAGTGTAGTCTACTTGTTTGCCAATTTATATTGAAATCAGACCAAAACTGTAGGAGGAGTAGCGTTTTGAAAAATTGTTTACAGACAGACAGACGGACAGACGGACGGACGCCGGACGCATTACTATCGCATAAGCTCTTCTGGTCTCTGACCAGTAGAGCTAAAAATGAAAAGGGGTCCTGTTTTAATCCCACACCATTTAAACTAGCTATTATATCAATAATACATTTTTCTAATTTTTCAAATCTCACATACGTAGATCTTAACTTTGTTTTCCATTACTGTAAACACCGAAAGCATGTGTGTTTAGTTTCAGTTAACAAAATGCCTCAAAGGTTCAATTCAGATTTTATTCAAATTCAAGGGTCTGGAGCAGACATCATATATGGTTCTCTTGTGAGACATTCTGTGAAAGCTACACAAAATAAAAATACAAAATAATTCATGTAGGATCACAACTTCAGGTAATATAAATCAAAAATTCCAAGAAACTGGTGTAGATTCATAGGTAAACATTACACAAATTAATTCTGACATTTAAAACTTATATTTGAGATTCTACTGTAAATTCTTATACACCATCAATAGTTAAGCAACACATTATCAACTTGTTCTACTCAAATATCATACAAAATTTTGTAAAATTTAACTTTAAACTGACTTTCTAACAGCTTGTGGATTTTAAATCTAAAAATAGCATCGACTGCGAGTTGCAAGTACAGCATAAACAAAAATACTTATGACATGCACAATAAAATGATTGCATAGTAAACTGCAAACAAAATAATCTAATATTCAGACAATTTCAATTATAAAACTTACATGGTTGCCGCTATATAACAAGAAGTTTCGTTGATAAATTTGAGTGCACGAACCTCGTGCAGACTTCCGGAAATGCCGTTATACAAACAAAAATGAAAGTAAAGATGGACATAAGATTTCCGGATTGATCGGGTGTGGTAACATTACACTCCCCTTCTGATATGATAATATCACCAATATTTAAACTAAACAAACTAAAATGAGGTAACTCTACCAAATATCAGTATTCAAAATAACAATAATACACAATAAAATATACAGTTCACTGTGCTTCACAAACATTTTCATCAAATGTTCTCTCACGACACGTTCACACTACCGTTTGTTTTGTACGGGAAGCACAACTTCTGTCGCTGGGCGTTTGAAAATTTTTCTGTCCATGCCAATGCGAACTTCTATTTTACGGACACGCGCATCATCACTAGGGTAAGTGTTCTCAACAATTCCCATTGGCCAGTCATTGCGATGAAGTGTCTTGTCACGAAGAAGGACGACATCACCGACTTGAAGATTTCTTTCGTCTTGTTGCCATTTCTTCCGCTGTTGGAGTAAAGACAGATACTCCATGTTCCACCGTTTCCAGAAACAATTCGAAAGCTGTTGTACACAGCGCCACTGATCCTTCATCAAATCCTTTGTTGAAAACTCTTCCAGGTCAAAAGAATCCACTGTGTGTCTTGTTTTCAAGGTGAGTAATGTTGCAGGGGACAAAGGATAGGGTAAATCTGGGTCATATGTGACCCCACTCAGAGGGCGTGCATTGATGATAGAGCACACCTCTGCCATCAAGGTCACTAATACTTCATGAGAGAGTCTTGTCACTTTTGGATCTGTCAGTAGAGAATCCAAAATCTTCCTCGAGACGCCTATCAGCCGCTCCCAGGCCCCACCCATGTGTGAGGCATGTGGGGGGTTACACTTCCACTGAATTCCTCTCCTTTCCATGAAATCCTTTAGCGGTGCATCTTTAATGTCAATCATGTTGACGTTCATTTCTGAAGTGGGTCCAATAAAGTTTGTACCACGATCGGAGCAAATTGTGCGCACTTCACCTCTAAGGGCTGTAAGACGACGTAAAGCGTTGATGAAGCTAGAGGTGCTCAATTCCTCAATTACCTCGATATGGATTGCGTGAATGACCAAACAGGTAAAAATCACTGCCCATCTCTTAGCTTGAGCTTGACCTCCTCGTGTCTTTCTGTTAACAATGGACCAAGGTCCAAACACATCCACTCCAATATGTGTAAAGGGGGGTGCCGGATGAAGATGTGCCTCAAAAAGGTCAGCCATTTTTGGATGTTGTTGTTTGCCTCGCAGCTTTCTACATGATACACACTTCTGTATATGAGAGTTCACAAGACGGCGACACCCTACGATCCAAAACCCTGCGCTTCTTATTGCCCCTTCCGTGAATAAGCGTCCTTGATGTTTCACTTCTCTGTGAAAGTTGTCCACAAGCAAATTGGCAATGTGGCTCTTTTTCGGAACAATAAGTGGATTCTTCTCTTGAGAGGTCAAGTTGGAGTGACGAAGTCTGCCTCCCACTCTAAGTAAATCATCTTCGTCCAAATATGGGTCCAGATTGAAAATTGGACTACTCTTGTTTACTATTCTGCATGCCTTGAGAGCTTCGATTTCTTCAGGAAATTTCTCATCCTGAATCTCACGGATGATAAGAAGTTCAGCTTCTTTCAAGGTAAGCGGTTCTTGATCTTCATCTTCATCATATTTTGACTGTTTCCACTTGCGTATCATGTTCTGTATGAAGCAAATAGCTCTGGTCAGTCGCAGCCAATCGGAAAACCTTTCAAAGCGATGGGAGCCTAGACGACAAATGCTCTGTAATTCTGTCTTACATGATCTGACCTCTGGATCGCAATCAATGTCAAGGTCATAATGTTCATTTTCACTGCTATCAAGAAGTTTACTCAGACCATTCAACCAGAGGCTGGCTTGCATCTCCTTCGCTGCTACAGATCGCGTGCCTTCGTCTGCTGGATTCATTTTTGTCGGAATGTAATTCCAGTCCTTAGGTTCACTTGATTTGCGTATTCTTTCAACACGATTGGCCACATAGGTGAAAAAACGTTTGGTTTCATTTCTTATATAGCCCAAAACTACTTTACTGTCTGTAAAAAATCTAACTGAGTCAAGGTTGGTGTCAATCTCTGCAGCGATAAGTTCATATAGTTCAGCTGCCATGACAGCCGCGCACAATTCCAGTCTCGGCACAGTGTGACCATGCTTAGGTGCCAGTTTAGCTTTCCCCATGATGAACCCAAGCTGTTCCTTCCCTGTGTCAGAAACTTGTCTAAGGAACGCGACAGCTGCAATGGCCATAGTGGAAGCGTCCAAGAATATCAGTAATTCCTTGTAATTTGCTTTACTAACAGACATCTCACTAAAGGTACGTGGAATCTGCAAATGTTCTAAGTCCTTCAATGATGATTTCCAAACGGTCCACTTCTGGAGAAAGTCAGGTGGCAAAGGTTCATCCCAGTCTAATCCACTTGTCATGGCTTCACGTAGAATAGCCTTTCCAGCAATCGTCACTGGCGCAACAAAACCAAGTGGATCAAAGAGACTGTTGATGGAGGAAAGGACGCCACGTCTTGTGAATGGTTTGTCCTCCATGTTTACTTTGAATGTGAAGTAGTCATGTTGAAGGTTCCAACAGATGCCTAAACTTCTCTGTGTTGGTAGGTCATCTGCCCAGAGTTCTGTGTCTTTCAGGTCCTTTGCCAGATCCTGAGAACTGAAGGCTGCTAAAACCTCACCAGAATTGGATGCTATCTTATGTAGTCTCAAGCAGCCATGTTCCATCAAAGCCTTCTGTGTGCGCTTAAGTAGGTCAATTGCGTCCTCTGCAGATGAATGAGAGGAAAGAGCATCATCCACGTAGAAATTGCGATGCACGAATTCCTTCATGTCCGAGCCATATTGTTCCTCTGCTTCGTCGGCCGTACGACGTAATCCATAGGTCGCCACCGCAGGGGAGGGACTATTACCAAAAACGTGTACTTTCATTTGGTAGTCAACCAAAGGTTCTTCAAAGTTATTGTCTTTGTGCCAAATGAATCTCAAGTAACGTCTGTGTTCAATATCCACTAAGAAACTGTAAAACATCTGTTCGATGTCTGCAACTATTGCTACAGATTCTCTCCTGAATCTTAGCAACACACCAATAAGATTGTTCATTAAATCTGGTCCAGGCATTAGGACATCGTTGAGTGATACTCCGTCGCACTTGCAGAAGAGTCGAAAACTCCACGGATTTTGTCTCTCTTCTGGGGGTGGTAGACCCCAAACAAAGGTAAGTACCAGCACTCAGTGTTTGGTGGGAGCTGTGGTGCCAATTCGATGTGACCGGCTTCAAAAAGGTTCCTCATGAATTCAAGAAAATGAGCTTTCTTTAGAGGGTTCTTCATCAAACTCTTGTCAAGGCTGACTGCTCGATCCAAAGCTTGTTGTCGGTTGTTTGGTAAAGTAGGTCGTGTCCTCTTAAAGGGTAATGGAGCACTCCAATGCCCCGAAGAGTCCTTTTTCATATCACTGACCATCTGAGTCAAGAATAAGCGGTCCTCAACTGACAATGATGGTTGATTGTCTGTTGTGGTTCTTCTAAACACTGACTGGTTTTCAATACATTCTGTAATGTGCATCTTTTGGTCACATGGTATCCAGATGCCTTGAGATGGTTGTTCGGAATTCGAGCACATGGTTTTCATAACATCAACAGATTTCGGTGTATGGATTCCATCTAAGCACGTCTCTCCTATGACAACCCAGCCTAATGGTAGCCGTTGAGCATATGGTTGAGAGGGATCACCTCTTATCTGGTCAAGACATAATGTGCGCCCAAGAGATCCCTGCCAATCAGTAGTGATATATTTGCCGTATGGTCCATAGGTGGAATAAAGCTCGATATCTCAGCAAGATGAGGGTGATGAATGGCTACATCACTAGTTGGGATTTCGTGACGATTGTTCGGTATTGCACTACATTCAATTAAGGTAGGTAAACTGAAAGTAGTTTGTCTGTCCATCGAGTTAATCACAAAGCCATGAGAGCGTCTGCCACTGACTAAAGATGATCCGCTGCAAGTAGAGAGTTTGTAAGATTCACAAGTACTGTTTGGGTCAAACATTTCAAAAAGTTCAGGTTTTGCCAGTGACTTGTTACTCTGCTCGTCAAGAATGGCGTACACATTAACTGGTGGGTGTTCGCTGTGCTTATGGTGAATGCTGACCAGTACAATCTTAGCACATGATTTGCCTCTGAAATCCCCACAAATTTCTGTACATGCTGCGTTTAAGTGTGTGGTCGTCTCAGCCGTCTGACGATGAAAAGCTGGTTTTTCACTGGCTAGTTTCTCCCCGCCATGATTCTGGGCGGGTCTGTTTGATGTGTCAAAATGCATGGCAGTGCAATGATGTCTGCTACCACAAGTGTCACATTTCACTTTCACACGGCAGTCATTAGACAAATGTTTGCCATCACAACACTTAAAACACTGACCATGTTTCCTTAAGATGTCCCTCTTTTCACCGATACTCTTTGTGCGGAAAACATTGCAGTCACTCGTGGAGTGTGCAGAATTGTGGACAGCACAATGCACTTTTGCCTGACTCTCGTCTTGTAACACATCTGTTTTGTTGGAAGTAACAGTCTGTCTGTGAAATTGTTTGTTCGATTTTACCTTCGGTGCTAAGTGAATCGGTTTAAATTCAAAGTCAAATCCTGGGTCATTCATCACATAGGCCATTTCTTGGACGAAGGTACAAAATACACAAAACGGTGGATACACTACATCATTGTTTTTCTTGTATTGTATTGCCTTGTCACGCCACTTGTTCTGGACATGTATGGGAAGTTTGAGTAACACCGGTTTGACTCCATCTGATGTGTCAAAATAACTCAATGTCTTACTGTACTTGGGATTGTCTTTGACAGCATTTATTTCATTCAGTGTGTCTGAGAGACAAAAGTAGTCAGGCCTGTTGTTGAAGTCAAATTTCTCCAAAACATCACTTAACTTTCTCTTCAAAGCTCTCGCAATACGATCTGGGCTGCCGTAAAACGAATCCAATCTTTCCCACGCTTTCTGTACTCCCAAAGTAGAGTCACCGGTATTTGAGTTCTTTATGCTCTTCACTTGCTCATATGGTTTTCCTTCAAGATTTTTTATCATTAAGTCCAGTTCAATAGATGGGGATGCATCAATCCTTCATGACTTCCTGGAATGTAGATTTCCATGCTAGGTAAGACTCCGAGTCACCAACGAATGGTTTAACTCTTTCCAATATGAAGCTTTTCTTGGTCAAAAGTTTGTCATATCCATAAGAGCCTGGTTGATTCCGCTTTGCTTGTTCGGCTCACACGCACTCGATTGTGACACAAAATTCTCAGGAACAAAGAGTCGAGCACAAGGGTTCAGTATGCTGTCTGGTGGGGCAGCAGGTGTCGTTGGGGAAGGTGGTGGTGTAACCGTGTTCGGAAATTCAGGTCTTGTTCCAACGAATGGCGTTCTAATTGGAGGTATAGCCGGTTCTGGTGTCAAAAGTCTATCTGCTTCTATGTGTGAGTTTTCTACATAACGCTTCGTGTGTGATGCAATCCAGTCACCAAATTCACTTCCGTTATCAGAACAATTGCATATATCTTGAAGCTCCTCCTCAAGAATCTTCATACTAATTTCTGCGACTTCCGAGTCCTCTTCTGCTTTTATTCGCATTAACTGTGTCTCTATTTTAGCCTTTTGGATCAGGGCATCAGCTTCTATTTTGGCCCTCTGACATACAAGTTCGCTTTCCTTCTGGACATATTCAATTTTCTTTTTTGCGGTTTCTTTTTTAATTTTTTGTTGTAGATACAGGTCCGACTTAGCCGTACTTGCTCGTGATCTGGAAGATGTTGTCCGAGTTGAAGAAGCCATCTTTCACTGTTTTGTTTCAGTTAACAAAATGCCTCAAAGGTTCAATTCAGATTTTATTCAAATTCAAGGGTCTGGAGCAGACATCATATATGGTTCTCTTGTGAGACATTCTGTGAAAGCTACACAAAATAAAAATACAAAATAATTCATGTAGGATCACAACTTCAGGTAATATAAATCAAAAATTCCAAGAAACTGGTGTAGATTCATAGGTAAACATTACACAAATTAATTCTGACATTTAAAACTTATATTTGAGATTCTACTGTAAATTCTTATACACCATCAATAGTTAAGCAACACATTATCAACTTGTTCTACTCAAATATCATACAAAATTTTGTAAAATTTAACTTTAAACTGACTTTCTAACAGCTTGTGGATTTTAAATCTAAAAATAGCATCGACTGCGAGTTGCAAGTACAGCATAAACAAAAATACTTATGACATGCACAATAAAATGATTGCATAGTAAACTGCAAACAAAATAATCTAATATTCAGACAATTTCAATTATAAAACTTACATGGTTGCCGCTATATAACAAGAAGTTTCGTTGATAAATTTGAGTGCACGGACCTCGTGCAGACTTCCGGAAATGCCGTTATACAAACAAAAATGAAAGTAAATAAAGATGGACATAAGATTTCCGGATTGATCGGGTGTGGTAACATTACAATGTGACTTTTTGATCATCCAATTGAAAGCAGAGGAAAACAAAAGACCCATGGGCCTTATAGGTCATCTGAGTATCAGAACAACTTTCTAACAATTGAATTTGGTTCGCGTTTTAAGCCACAGGCCATGAATTTAACAATTTTGAAAGGGGTACCATTGCTTATCATAATTATACACTTAGCATGCTTACTTTAGTTACTTAATACCCAGAGTAGATCAGAGTAACAAAGAAAAAATGCATTTCTACTTTATAAGTAGTTGTGCACCTCACCCCAAAGGAACCACTGACCCTTGGACTATATATTTCAAAATTTTGGAAATTTAATCATAAAATGCTTGATTAATACCAAAGAGCAGATTTCAAAGCATTAATCTGTTTTCAGACTATGTACCTCACCCCTGTACCCCTGACCTAGGGGCCCGAAATTGACCATTTTGCTAGATGCATCTTTCTTCGTCATAAATATATTTACTTAGATCTGTGGCATAATACCCAGGAGCAAAGGAAAAGATATTCAAAGAATTCATGCATTTTCACAATATAATCAACAGAGCCCCACCCTAACACCAGAAAGTTTAAACCCTGACCCAGGGGCCATGAAATTCACAATTTTGGAAGATGCATCTTTCCTCATAATATTTTTGTACATAGTTCATTGGTTTAATACCGAGAAGCAGAGAAAAAGATTTTTGAAGAATTTATGCATTTTCATTATACATGTGTATAATCAATAGAGCCACTCCCCTTACACCTTACCACAAAGTCTGACACATCTGTTTCATACTTAGATATTTTACTTGAAAAAGACGTTAAGGGTAATATAGCAACCAAGCTATATGATAAACGGATGACTTAAACTTTTCTATCGTCAACTTCCCTTACTTGTGCAGCAATATACCTTCATCATCTGCATACGGAGTATATATATCTCAGTTGATTCGATACGCAAGAGCATGCTCTACGTATGAATAATTTCTAAAACGAGGTACATTATTGACAAGCAAGTTGATGAAACAAGAATATCAACAGTTTGGATTGAAGTCATCATTTCTTAAGTTCTATAGCCGATACATTGACCTTGTCAGTAAACACAATTTATTATGGAGTCAAATTCTGACTGACGTTTTTCATTCTAAACACTGAATTGACGACGGATTTTCCCGTTATTTCCCGATCATGACAAAGAGCACACAGCGGGTGTGACCGGTCAGCAGGGGGTGCTCACTCCTCCATGGAACTGAAACATTCTCATTTTTGAATGCACCGAGTGCAACGGCTTTGTACTATACTTTTTGCAGTTATTTTATGATCATTTTTATATCTTGGACATAGTATAACAAAATTTTCTTGTGTGATGAAGAATAACATTGCGCGGTCAGCCATTCTTACAAACTTCACTGCAATTGCCTCTGGTGCATCTAGCTTGTAGGTATTTAATGGATTTTTTGGAATTATGTGTGAATTTTTTATTACAATGGCCTTGATATCTTCTTATATGTGATTTTCAAGTTGTGTTTCAAGCACCCAAGATTAGTCTCGGAAATGTTTTCTTGATCAGACTTTGGGATACCATAAAACAATAACTTGTACTTTCTTGAACGGTTTTCTTGTAGTACGATATAATTCTGTAACGGCTTGACATGAGTCACCAGTTCTGTAATTTTCTGTTCCTGAGGATCTACCCGTTCAGTCTTCAACGTTTCTAGGTCTGCGATCCTGAGATCTTGGTCTTCCAAAGCTCTCTCTATGAAGTTTTTTTTCAGTTTTGATAGCGATTCTTCCACTTTATCTACTTTCTCTCCCACAGTTCTCAGGTTTTTGTTCACAGAGCTTCCTAGTTTACCATTAAGCTTCATAAAAAGAGCTTAAAGATCGTTATTTGAAACCCCTTCATGTTCTTCTACCTTTTCATCCTTTTTGCCTTGTGTTGAGTCCTGTTTATCTTGTTTATTTGCCTTGTTTTGTTCGTCCCATATCTTGAATTTCCTCTGTTGTTTTTTGCCATCGAGGAGTATTTAGCAAGTATTTATATATCGAGGGACAGGAAAGCGAAATTAGCGGTATCTCTTATAACGTATTCGTTATCCTGTTGAATACCACAACTAAAATAGTCTGTCTTTACTTACATTTTCCTCACTAAAAATTCACGCCATTTTTGGTGCGCCACAATACTAGAAGCCATGTAGGGGGGAAAATATAGAAAAAAAAATCTTGACCAAACTTTTTCTCAAGAATATCAACATTATTTATATTGAGTATCCTTGGATCAATTCAAATTAGTTCAAATCGTGTCCAATTTGGATAGGGAGGGACAGCAGGTCCTAGTTATAAATATATTAGAAAGATCATTTTAAAATCTTGACACCAACAGAGCCGTGATTACCTGATAGTCATTTTAATACCAGTACAGAAGCATCTTCCGGTACACTGTACTAGATCATCAAATTTTTGTGACATTTATTTTCTTGAGATAGTCATTGACTCTTTATTAGCAAGACAGAATACCAGGGGTATTCATAAATTATTGTTATATAATCTTTAAGAATACTTCTACCCATGATTGATTGATTTCTTCTATTTTACACAGAGTCGGCAATATTTCAGTCATGTTTCGGCGGTATGCATTTATAATTTAGAGAAACAATGGGCTATCAAAGTTTAACATAGGAATACAGAGGAAGAATCTTTAAAAATCTGATTATCAAGAACCACTGGGACAGGAAAGATGGAACTCATGTAGAAGCATCCTCTGGTAATAAATATTCAAGTTTATTCAATTCATGGGTGGGGCCACAATGGGGGGGGGGTCAAAGTTCATAGGAATACATTGGGCAAACCTTGGGCAAGGGTGGGACCATTATGGTGATCAAAGGAGGATTACATAAAAAAATTTAAAAAAAAAAAAAGAGATGTTTGTAAAACACTTGTGCCCCCCTCCCCCCCAAATTGGAATTTTTCCAAGTCCAAAAGGGCATAACTCTGTTATAAATGGCGCGATTGTACCCACCCAAAACAGAACTTGACCAAGATATTTACGGATAAATCTGTATACCAAATTTCATTTCAGGATGTGCAACCTCTGCAAAGAAAATGAAAGGAAACTGCAAATAATTGGAATTTTCTAAGTCCAGGAGGCATAACTCTGTCAAAAATGGCGCGATTGTACCCAAACCAGAACTTGACCTAGATATTCATCTGATAAATCTGTATACTAGATTTCATTTCAGTATGTGCAACTGTTGCGAAGAAAATGAACGGAAACTGCAAATAATTGAAATTTCAATAAGTCCAAGGGGCATAACTCTGTCAAAAATGGTGCCATCGTACCCCCCCAAAAAAATTGACCTAGATATGCATGTGATGTATCTGTATACCAAATTTCATTTCAGTATGTGCAACGGTTGCGAAGAAAATGAACGGAAACTAAGTGGACCGACAGCAGCAAAGCAATATGCCCTCCCTTCGTCGAAGGGGGGCATAAAAATATTCTTCTTGAGAACAGCCAAGTTGTGATTAGTAATACTTATAAGGAAGCTTCCCCGGGTAGTTTCAAATCATGACCCACGGGGTTAGTGAGGGGCCATAATGGGGGAAATTCGTTAAAATTCTTTACAAAGCCATGATCGATCATCAATTTAAAAGCATCATTAAAGTGGATCATAACAATAACCAACAAAGCCAGTATGTGGCATATTAATTTATAAGCAATCTTAGGAAGTATAGATTTAAATTTGTTCAAATACCCACTCACTTAATATATATACAAACTTATCAATAATGTATGAACTGCTTTTTGTTCTTATCTAGCTAGCTGCTCAGGTGAGCGATGTGGCCCCTGTATATCTTGTATTGTGTATGAACTCGAATTTTCACCAGAAGCTTTTATATATTCAAAAGCAAGTTGTAATTTTGGAAAGTTCGGATTAGTGATTTATTCACTATTAATTTTTATGGTGGTATTCAAGAAAAAGTAGTAGGTTTTACATACCAGATAGTACATGTAGTTCAGAGTCTCTAATATGATTTTTTAAATCGTAAACAAAGTGGTTTTATGCATTTCTTGTTTTTATCATACAAAAATGTATTTTGTAGATAAAAGACACAGTAATGAGCAGGATTATCGGTGTTTGCTTTTAATTTAATAATGTATTGAAAAGCAAGTTTATTTCTTGTTAAGACTAGAGGTGGCTCACTTGCCTCTACATAAAACTCTTTTTAGGAGAAGTTCTAAAAGGCCCTCAAGCACAATATAAGACCTTGATGATGGATTGCGTCAAGAGCCTTTGCATAGGAAGTCCCAGCTGATCCATACACAATACACCTATAGTCTAATTTCCATTTAACTAAACAGCCGTAGCGTTTTTAAAGTATAGTAATTTTATCAGCTCCCCATTTTTAGCTCTACTGGTCAGAGACCAGAAGAGCTTATGCGATAGTAATGCGTCCGGCGTCCGTCCGTCTGTCTGTCTGTAAACAATTTTTCAAAATGCTACTACTCCTACAGTTTTCATCTAATTTCAATATAACTTGGCACACAAGTAGACTACACTAAGATACATAATTCTATGTATCGGTTTTTGATTTCGATGAACGGTGTTGCCGTGGTTACTAAAAATAGAAATTTCTGTGAAATTCTTTCAAAATGCTACTCCTCCTACAGTTTTGGACTGATTTCAATATAACTTGGCACACAAGTAGACTACACTAAGATACATAATTCTATATATCGGTTTTTGATTTCGATGAACGTAGTTGCCGTGGTTACTAAAAATAGAATTTTCTGTGAAATTCTTTCAAAATGCTACTCCTCCTACAGTTTTGGACTGATTTCAATATGACTTGGCACACAAGTAGACTACACTAAGATACACAATTCTGTGTATCGGTTTTTGATTTCGATGAACAGTGTTGCCGTGGTTACTAAAAATAGAAATTTCTGTGAAATTCTTTTAAAATGCTACGTCTCCTACAGTTTTGGACTGATTTCAATGTAAGTTGGCACACAAGTAGACTACACTAAGATACACAATTCTGTGTATCGATTTTAGACTTCGATGAACATCATTGCCTTGGTTACTAAAAATAGAAATTTCTGTTTAATACTTTCAAAATACCACTCAAATACAGTTTTATTCTGATTATAATATGATGTGGCATGCAAGTAGACTACACTAAGAACATAGAAAGACTTAATCAAGGATCATTATTCTATTTATTGCTGTTATGAAGTTTCAATTCCCAACTGCTTAAGTATTTTTCTCTTCCTTTGCTATACGTACAAACCAGTAGAGCTTCAGTCTCGACAGAGACTTCTGGTTGTGTTTGCTATTACTTTATTAATATTAAGTGCCTTTAAACATTTTTCTTTGAGCATCTTTATGTGTGGAATAAAAGATTTTGTTATCAAAGGTGACGCCTTATAACTTTATTTCTTTAACTACTTTGATTGGATTTCCATTTAATTGCAAATTTGGTTCATCTTGGGTTTTCCGTTTTAAACAAAAATTGCACACGTGCAGTTTTACGCCTTGAAAATTTAAAACCATTAATATCGGTCCAATTTTGCTTAGATATGATTGTAACTGCCGCTCAATAAAATAATTATATTTCTGGACTTGCAACACAGAATAAAGTCGTCAACATATAAACTACCATGCATATAATTTACTACATACACGAGAATGTCATTTGCATGAGCACACTGTCTCGCATGATTTCGCCAATGTAAATTTTTGGTAAACAAAAAGTACAGTAATATACTGTAGAATAAGTGTAGATACAAGATTGTTCAAATCTTGACCCCCCAATCTAAAAAGGAGACAGATTAGAACTTTAATTTATGATTGTTAATGAAGACTAGACTAATTTATGATTGTTAATGAAGACTAGAGTAATTATTTTGATGATCCTGAACATCCTATTTCTCTTGCTTTCGGACAACAATGCTTCTATCAGTTTATTATAACCCCCCGCTTGAAAAGCGAATGGGTATATAGTAATCGTTATGTCCGTCCGTATGCATATATGTACGTCCGTCCGTCTGTGTTACGCTTTGGGATACCCATCTCTTATCCGCAACTCCTCCCATACCACTGAATGAAATTTGATGAAACTTTCACAGAATCTTTATTACATATTGCCATTGTGCATCTCCTATTTTATTTTTCGATCCGACACACATTTACGGTTTCCCACAACAAAAGATGGACACTCCTTTAATATTCATATGGGAGGCGGGGGTATCATTTAGAGGCGGGGGTATCATTTAGTGAGCTCATCGCTCACAGTACCTCTAGTTTTATATTTTTGGATTGTTGTTTTATACTCAAGTGACTGTTACGGCCCTTGGGCCTCTTGTAATGAATATATGACAAAGGAAGGTTATTAAATTCTGCATGCTTCGACTGAGCATTATCTGATCCAACAAGTTACAATCGACCAATTTAAAAGACCTTGAACATTGCCCCAAAGTATCAGTGTGTCTTAGTTTGTCTGAAATTTGTTTAAATTATAGAATATTTCAAGAAACAAAAAATCACAAATGTAATCAAAATTAAAAAAATGAAACAATAACGTGGGGACACATTTCCTTCCTCTGCCTGAATGCTTATATCTTGTCATGATCTTTGTACTGTAGACGAATTATTGGGATAATACCTGTATTGTCGCCACCAAATTTCTTTGTGCATGTTACCTCAAAGTGAAGGTCTATGTTACAGTATCTCTTTGTAAAAATTACGATTTATAAAAAAGTTATTACCATAAACAAAATGTTATCAACACTACGGTAATAGAATAAGGTAACTGATAAGGCGGCATTCCACAGGTTTAAATCTCTACTTTTCGTTTAGATTCTGTGAACACATTAACAATCAGTATTATGAAGGACAAACAACGTTCTGCGCGCGTAATAACGTGTCCTTACTATCTTCTTTTTATACATGCAGTCAATGCACCTGTTGCAGTACTTAAAACGTAGTCTTGCGACATTTTATCAGTTATGTGATTTTTTTATTCATCAATATTCAGG